>NW_003553982.1:0-1732 GCF_000090795.2 Amphimedon queenslandica | reverse complement strand
TATTTGCAGTGCTTCGATCAGCTCCATTATTTAATAGCAACTGTACAATGTCATAATGTCTTCCCTCTGCTGCTTCAATAAGAGCAGTATTTCCATACTATAATAACAAGATAATGATATCATAATAAACTCATATTGCACTATAATTGGATAGTTGTGGGTGGCTTAGATCACTGCTATAGGTGGCTGCAGGCCTAGGCATTGGGGGTCATTGCCTACATATACAAAAGTACATACATGTAGGTTAAAAATTAGACCAGAAGCAGAAACAATGCTATTTTAAACCTATTTAACCCTTTTACTATACCCCTTTAATTAGAAATGCCTAGGCTGAGTTGGACTTCTGCAGCTTTCCTGGGTTAAAGTGCATGTGGTACATGTACAAATTAATTCTTGCTGCATTAGAGCCTCTTTATAGTGATTGAATTGTTTGGTGGAAACTTCTAAAAATTTTTTTTTAATTCTGTCACGTCCCCATTCCTCTACTGATGTTATTAATGAAATTACATCTTTATAACCTGGAGCCCATGAGATTTATATACATGTATTCTATACACATTATATTGAAAAGAATAACAATTAAGATGCTTTAATTACCAACCCATTTATGTCTTTTAAATAAAGTGGGTGTAACCAGCAAACAAAATGGCAGCTTACTCATGGGAACTTTCTAACAGCAAGATATCATTATAGAGAGAGAACCTCTATAAGTCTTAATAAGAACCCAGCTATGCATGCAAGATAGTGAAAAATTAGGAACATTTTTACACTAATTAGTATTTCTAACTAAGGCAACAGTTAGTGCATGAATTTCCAATTATAAGATACATGTACATGTAGCTACATAAACATGTACATATAACAATAATATTTAATGATATAAAACGAAATAACTTACATTGTTTGAATGTGAAGGATCAGCTCCTTTCTTCAGCAGTAATTCTACAACATCACAGTGTCCTCCTCTTGCTGCTTCAATAAGAGCAGTATCTTCATCCTATAATAACAAGATAAGGATAGGTTAGTTTGTGATGTTGCAATTGCCCCAAAACATTTAGCAGATAACATTTTAAAAGAGCATAGAATTACATATTGCAGTTTAAACACAATACCGTATAGCGGGAAATTATGAAGGGAATTAAATTTGGCATTAAATTTGGAGTTTTGATAGCCGTTCACCAAGATAAAAATCTGCTATTTTGAGCCATTATACGCATGCTCAATAGCATGTGGCCACAAATTTGCCAAATTAAAATTTTCCAATTACCAAAATTTAGCAATTCACCAAATTTAGCTCCCTCAAAAATTTGCTGCTGAATGGAATTTAAAGGTATAGTCTTGTGAAGTCAGACCCTTCCCTTTTGACACTGGGACACTGTTTCAGTGTGTCAAAAAGTATAGGGGTCTAATCATAGGCAGCGGAACATAATTTATTTTTGGGGGCTGAACACCAATCAAGTTATTAAAATGGGTGTGGTTTTATGCAAAAAATGGTTGCTTATTTTCTATTGTTGGATTTAGAGTGGTTTTCTTTTTCTTTGTCTTTTTCTCTAAATAAAATGAAGGAATGATGACTGCAGGTCTAGTTTTACTGATAAAAGTTAGTTTTATTCAAGGTTGCAGAGAATTTTTGGGGGCTCTGCCCCTTCTGTTTCAAGATTGGGGGGAGGGCTTTAGCCCCTCAGCCCCCCGTTCCGCCACCTATAGGTCTAATCCTACATGAGAATATTTC
>NW_003553981.1:0-1732 GCF_000090795.2 Amphimedon queenslandica | reverse complement strand
ATCTATTGATACATGTTTATGTTTATAGTTACTTATTCTACTGAAACTACTCCATTGACTACTGCTTTGACTACTGTATTAGTCAATATCGGAGCAACTACTGGAGTGATAGTTGGTTCAATTTTAGTTCTTACTGTATTATTAGTACTGGCTATAATTATAATTATTATAATGGTACTGGTTATGTACATAAAAATAGCTAATAATAATCAAAAGAAGTAAATGTACACATTCATCACTGAATTAATTTTACAATTTATAGGCAATCAGATTATGATATTGTAATGAAGGATAGTCCAGCATACAGCACAGTACAACAAACACAGTCAGTTATATAAAATAAACTTATTATTATTATTATTTAAAGTTATTATTAATAGATCAATTGTTGAGCCGGTGCATGATACAATACAAAGTGCATGATTTGGTGCACAATACAGCATTAAAGTGTGTTTTTGTCATAGATGTAAACTTTAAAGTATAGCAAGGGATTGCACAAAAACTTAATACTTCATCATTGAGTGCATCAAATTTTATAATAATTAAAATTCTGTGTGTGTCGGCTATTATTAATACAGTTATTTTCAATGTACAAGTAAGTCTTTGCTAGTATTAGATTCTTTTCTGAGGAGTTTTCCTTTACAAAGCTGCTCTTAATCCTAACTGTAGTGCTCTTTTAGGAAGTACTTGCTGTTATGGTTACAAGACAGTTCATGCTTTTGCATAAGAATAAACGACTATTATCAAACTGAATGTACAGGTTTTGTAAAGGAAACATAATTATTATATGCTTCTTAATGGGGTAAACACACCTTATGTTTAATCATGTGAGATAGTAATTAAGAAACACACACACACTATATACCAAACATGAAATTGAATACTGTTGACTGTTCATTTTTGTGTCTATTCTTTGAAGATGGTGAGGACATTGCTTCTTCTTGCTGGCTTCTTCCTGTTGAGAGTTGAAGGACAGCAACCTAATAACCTGCCTAATAATGGTAAGAATATAAACTTAATTATTTCAATGTTAGACAATCTTGATATAGGTATTCAACTGTATCTACCTTATGTGAACAGGACTATACCTGATTACTCTATGATATATGCTAGCCAGTTTTATGATGTTGATCAGAATAATGATGCTAATGATATCAATGATGCTTTGTGGTGTCAGAGTGCTAACAATGGTACTAATATTGGAGTGTGGTATTATCCCAATGGAACTGAAGTACCTTTAATTGATGGAGACTTTGATGATCCATCAGGAGTTCCTGAACCATTGTTCAGTAAGAGATTCAGTGGTCAGATTGCACTAGCTAGAAGTGCTGGACTATCAGGATATGAAGGTTTATACAAGTGTATAATTCCTGATGAGAATGGAGTGAATCAAACACTAGTGGTTGGAGCATATACTGATACTGGATACAATAACAATGGTAGATCTATGTAATGAATATAGACTATAATTAATGTACTTCCTTTTTTACAGATGGTCCTGATGCTGATCCTACTATGCAGTTCTCTCTCCTCTCCACTAGTAGATTAGCTACTCCTCCAGTCTTCAGTCTCAGTTTCAATGTCTCTGATGGTCCTCCTACTATTGTCAGTTGTTCAGTGAATGGGAATGGAATAACTACCGAACTGTCTCGTGTGATATTGAATGGATCAGGATCTGCTACAAGAGTGACAGTAACAGTGAGACTGAGAGAAGCTGGTAACTATCAATGTA
>NW_003553980.1:0-1732 GCF_000090795.2 Amphimedon queenslandica | reverse complement strand
GACCAGTAGTGGAACATCTGTTCCCCCTATGTTGATAGTTTGTGATGGAAAGAGAGTACCCTGTCTGCCCTTCAAGTAAAAGCAAGAGTTGTGGAATACCCTAGCATACCAGGCCATCCGATACCATCGATTACCAGGCCATCTGATATACAAATCAATAAACTGTCCTTGGTAGTCAACAACCCCCTGAATAAGGCCGTCTACAATCACTGGACTGGAAAGGTGGACTGGAAAGGTGGAATGGAATAGTGGAATGGCTACTGCAAATTTTATGTGTGGGCAGTAGACATAATTGTTTTAATTTTATTTTTGTATCCGCATCACGTGATCTTCAATACTATGGCCAACAGTGTAGACCAAGGTGTAGACTCACCTGTTAAAATTGCTGCCAACAGCAATCAATGCAGGTATGAATATTTTATGGCATTACCAAGTTGATAATAGAGCTTTAGGAAAGTAGTTTTGGAGTTACAGTCAGCCTCCGATGATCTTGCGGCGTTGGGTGAGTCATCAGACCATCCGGTAGTCATAAGTAGCAGCAGTGATGAAGAAGAAGACGTTAAAGTGAAGGATGAGTATATTTATATTTTTGAAAGTGATGAAGAACCTGAAAGTGATGAAGAATGTTATTTCCAGAAGTATGTATGTATATAATGACATTAAAAATTAATTTAAGGCGTGGTTTAAAACTGATAGACGTGGTACCGTTACATTGTTACTTTGCTATTTGTAGAACAAAAAAGGTGAAACGAGAAATTTGCTCTGATAATGAAGATGAGACACCTCTCTTCACAAAGTAAGAACATTTTATATGATTAATCACTGTTTATTCATGTGTCCAGAGCTGGGTCTCCAATATATGAGACTCCACTTTCTACATACAAATGTGAGGAGATTATTGAGATTCTTCTTAATAAGAATATTGATGAAAAGAAAGTGTGCCATGAAAGACCAAGGCACATAGAAGAATCTGCCACTTTTGTCATTAATCTTGATTCTCTCAGGCATCCTGATGATGTTAAGAAGGATGACTTTGGAAAATGGAAATACAGTGGTTCTCACCTCCAATCTTTTTTGTTTTCGGAAACAGAGAATGGTGACATTGAGGTGAAAAAGATAGATGATACTGATAGTTGTTCGTCACTTGAAAATGTAATACAGTTACGTCGTATACATTGTAAGCATCCTTCAAACTCACAATTTCAGAAACTTATGGCATTTGTGTCAGGTAAGTGGGATATTTTATGTGTACTTAACATTCTTGATTCTATATAGATCATGCTGACAATCCTCATCACTTGTGCTTCATTTCATATCGCATACCTTCTAATTTCACTCCAACAATTGTGTCTCATGGCAACTCAAAGTCAAAGCAGCCGTTCTTTCCTACTCTTCCTAGTACAAAGAGAGCTCTTGCAGAAGAATGTCGTACAAAAGGGCCTAAAGGAGCTATTCAGAGAGTTTCCAAGGGTGTCGGTGGTGTTGTTGGAGCAAGAAGTCCATGCGAATTACCTAGAAATGAGCGACAAGTGTCTTATTTAAAGGCCAAAAATAAATTAAACTTTCACTCAAGTGCCTCTTCTGATCAAGTATTTATTTTAATGCAAAGAGCAAAGGAGGAAGACAGTCGTGGCTTATTTGTACGAGCTACAAGAACGTCACCTGAAGCAGCATTTGTGTTAGCTAGAGACTGGCAATTAGATGATATTGTTCGCTTTTGTACAGCACCTAC
>NW_003553979.1:0-1732 GCF_000090795.2 Amphimedon queenslandica | reverse complement strand
AAATTTATCTTGGAATCAGCATAATGTTAGACTTACCATATTAATGTATCATTATTATCAATAATGTAACATTAATCATTTTTTTATTATTTATTATAGGTCGTGGACCCTGAACTAATAATCATCTCCAGGAAATTGCCATTCATATACTGAAGATTTATAGACTGGATATTAGCAAAGGACTTAAACTTTATCAGACTTGTCTATTAATTCTTTTAATTAAGATCACTATGCTCTTGTTTGTACATGTACATGTACAATGTACATGTATATACTACTCTACTTGTATGCCTGAAGTGTGTGTCTAATATTATTTATTGTCATTGTTCATGAATTACTTTCATTTCTGTTTATAAGTATTGTATTGACACCTGCTTCTGCATTGATGGCTCTTGCAGTAATTGTAATTGTCATTTTGAAGAGCTTAAAATCTCCTGTGGAATGAGCTAACTCACATGTTGATACTACGAAGATTGGGTGTTTTATGAACGATGAAGTGTTTAAAAAACATGTGACTTTGTGCACCCATAACTGCCCGCAAAATGACTTTATAGAAACAAAAACCTTGCTGCAGGTAGCTCCAAACATTCTATGTAGAATGGGCTATATATCATAAGCATGTGGTATCCTGGAGCAACACAAATTTCCTTTGAAATCCTTCCAGACCAACTTTACCAATGGAGGAGATGGGAATACAATTGTAACACTGATGGTTGTCATGTGGTAACCCAACCAGCATTTCCTGTTGCTATGCCCTGTTTCCCATCCCTTTCATTTACTCTAATATATATGGTGGGATACTCTGATTGACATAGATATTACACCCTAGGGATGGGACCATTCTGGGAATGGTAAAGTTACAATTGGTAGGGCAACATTGGCATGCAGGGATAGTTCAAAGTTATACATAAATTTGCAATGCTTGGATTGGTACTGACATATCATGGCAACATTGGACAATGCTCTACAAAACAGAGCAACTCTGAGATTGAATAACTTTACTGGTGAATTTAATACATCACAAGAGAGTCACAAATAACAATTGAAGTACCTGATGCTCTATTATACACATACACTCACATTTTTATTGGTGTTGATCAAGTTATGTTTGTTAAGGTCTTTTATATATAATAATTCATTTAAAGATATATAACCAGCTGTATAGGGTAGTTGTGCTGATAATTCTTTTTCACTATAATACAATGAATTGAGTATTGCTTTGAACAGCCATTAATAATTATGATCATAAAAATGATAACTCCAACTCTCAACAGAGCTACAGTCAACAGTTAACTGTGTGCAACTGCATGTAAGGGATTCACAGTTGTGTATTTCATGATATTGGACATTAGAGAAAGTAATATTTTTTACAAAATATCACCTCTTATAAAAGTGCTGATCATAAAAAATCAAAATTAAGCAATCTTAAATCTCAATCAATTCTAATAAAAAAGAAAATCCAATTGCAA
The DNA here is from genome assembly GCF_000090795.2 of Amphimedon queenslandica. Classification (NCBI taxonomy): domain Eukaryota; kingdom Metazoa; phylum Porifera; class Demospongiae; order Haplosclerida; family Niphatidae; genus Amphimedon; species Amphimedon queenslandica. Next base: position 263 of record NW_003553979.1, on the reverse strand, counting down.
ATAATAATAATATCAAAGAAGCAATGAAAATTAATACAAAGCTCTTTGGAACAGCTTTGACACGAGTTGAGAAAAGAGATTCAGCAGGATCAGAACTATGAGATGACAGGAATCTCTCCACATCAGATTTTGCTTTTCCAAGTTTATCCGGATAATCTTCACAAACTTGAAGTATGCTCCTCCAGGTCACACCTTTATCAGAATCCATCCACCTCTGAAACACTAGTATGAGGTTATCTGAGGTATACTGAGGAAAAGGTGAC
>NW_003553978.1:0-1732 GCF_000090795.2 Amphimedon queenslandica | reverse complement strand
CAAAAAATGGCTAAAAAATCACCCCCAATTTTTATTACATTTTCTGATACATATTGACGTCCTTATGTTGTGTAGAAAGTTTGAGCTGATTTCGACTTCAATTTTTTGAGTTACGGCCATTTTAAAAAAAGACCAAAATTCTGAAAAAATCCCTGTACTATAGCCCATGGTTTTTTCCAAAAAATGGCTAAAAAATCACCCCCAATTTTTATTACATTTTCTGATACATATTGACATCCTTATGTTGTGTAGAAAGTTTGAGCTGATTTCGACTTCAATTTTTTGAGTTACGGCCATTTTAAAAAAAGACCAAAATTCTGAAAAAATCCCTGTACTATAGCCCATGGTTTTTCCAAAAAATGGCTAAAAATCGCCCCCAATTTTTATTCTATTTTCTGATACATAATGATGTCCTTATGCTCTTTAAAAAGTTTGAGCTGATTCAGACTTAAATTTTTAAAGTTACACCCATTTAAAAAAATTAGCCAATTTCTGAAAAAATCCCTGCATATACCTAATAATACCTTATATAGCTCATGCTTATTTTCTAACTTACGTGTTTTGCTTTGAGTGTGTGGCACATCCTCTTCTCCAACGAATCTCTCATTTCCTTCATCTTCAATCGACTCATTCTCTAATAGTTTCAACTCCTCCTCACTAACATTAAATATCTAACAACAACAAATAAATAAATAAATAATATTAATAGTTAAAATAAAGTAAGTGGTCTTACATCGTGAACATGAGCAGCCATTATTTCTACAACTTTTGCTTGATAACTCATGTTAGCTAGTAATTCAAGTGATGGGATCATCTCTCTATAAAGGAAAGGAGACTGAGTATATGTACATGTACATTTATTAGAATGGGGCCTCTATATAATGGACATTTTGGTACAGTAAAGTGTCTCTGTTATACAGAGATGTCCTTTATGTGGAAGTTATTTTATACAGTAAGGAATGTAATTGGTACACTAGGTGCTGTCCGTTAAATGGAGGTGTACGCTATAGAGAGTGTCCATTAAGAGAAGCTACGTGGCACATATAAATATTTCTTACCTTTGTTGCAGTAGATTAGGTCCAAACACAATGCCAATGTTACTGGGAGGCATACAGTTAGTCTTAACATGCTCTGGACTACTAACTCTGTATGAAGAAAGGAAGAATACTTATGTAAGTACTATATATTCCAAATTTGTTCTAATTTCAAACAAAAGTTGTTCTTGAATTCCCTCACCTGTGTAAATGGTACATTAGTCTAGCGAGTGTCAGTTGGTTTTGCTCAGGTAGTCTGTATATCAACTCTCTCAATCTCTTCAGTAATTCTCTAGCTTTCATTTCCTTGTCGTTAGTAGCAGTGCTTAAATCGCACGGCAGATACCTCGTAGCTTCCTAAAAGGGTGTGGTCAGTAAAGTGGGTGTGGTTGTACTGGTTACCTTGGCAAATGAGAGGAACTCTTGATAGAGTGAGAATGTGAGAAGAGGCTCTGGAAGCTAAAATAAGAAAATTTAAAAAATAATTTCACATAAACATAATTTTAGTGATATACAATGTTACATGTACATACATGTACATGTTCACAGCAATTACCATATACATGTAGCGGGAAATTTTGGAGGGAATAAAATTTGGTGAATTTGGCGTTATTGATAGCCATTTGCCAAAATAAATCCACCATTTTGAGCCATCCGCCAAATTTACTTCCTCCAAAATTCCACTATACAGTATATGT
>NW_003553977.1:0-1732 GCF_000090795.2 Amphimedon queenslandica | reverse complement strand
TCTTGTCACTGATGTACTGTACAATACTCTATCTACCATATTAGAAGGACTCCACCAGTTATTAGTTAATAGGTGTATTCACGTACAGCAATTGATTGGTCAGTAATTGCTACCACAATGCATGTACCATAATTACTATCTTAATTTTAGGGCCGTATTTTAGAGACCTAATTAAAGGAATGGGAAAATTATTTCTAGATATTTTGAGATTTATTATCAATATGGTATCTACTATTAAGTAAGTTATTCTAATTAAGTGAATGTACATGTACATGTAAAATTTATTGATACAAATGAATATAATTATAATTACAGGATTTTGTTTTCACCCCCAATGACTTTGTACTATTATTAATTTTATAGTGGGCATCTTCACAAATTATCAGTTCCTATTACAACTGATGTCCAGCAAGTTAAGAATTATAAAAGTTTGTCATTCATGTAACTTCATCTTGTACTCTCCTCCTCCTTTATCATTAGGTCTATTAAAGGACTTGTATCAACATTGTATGATTCCATTGACGTTATTAGTGGAAAATACTAGTTCATCATTTCATAGATCTGAGGATTTAACCTTTTTATTGGTTGAGACCAGCATTGCTATGACAACTTGTGTATGTAAATGGTAAGATAGTATTATGATTCTTGTTATTATTATTGTTACTTTTACATGTACAGTTGCTCCATAATCAGCCCCTGTACTATGGTATAGGGTCTTTGGCCAAATTTAGCCAAAAATGACTAGATGAAGAATCTCCCTTTTTATAATTTTTTTCTAATACATATACATGTTCTTATGTTGTGTAGCAAGTTTAGGCTGGTTCTGATCAAAAGAAAAATTTTTATGAATTTTTAAAGTTGCTCAAAAATTGGATAAAAGTCCCTTTACTATTAGTAACGCGGTAGCGTTACTAAGTAGGATTCACCCCCAAACAAAATGGCTGCCACGACTTTTGCAGCCTTGCTATACTGGGAAAACAAGCTCCTATGCTTACCAGACTTTATAGAGGATCTTATCTTGACCAGAGGACTCCAATGGTACAACTAGCGTGGCTCTAGACCTTGTCTAAGCGAAAAGTCAAAAATCGGCGAACCGGCCGTTTTGTTCAGCCACCTTTTTTCATCTTCATCATCATCATCTTCTTCTTCATCAGGCCACTCCAATTAAATTCATAGTTTCCCGTTGCCCGCCCGCATACTGCCGCGCACCAAATTCATTAAAATCGATTATTTTTCATTATTATCTCTACCTCGTGGCTAGTGGCTGATAAATGGCGGTGTGGATCTGGTTCCTCTGGCTATTAGGTTTTACAAGCGTATTTGCAAGGGATCAGGTGTGCCCAATGATTTCCTTTAGAATCCTCTTTATCTTTTCTTACTTTTAGTGTTACGTCTGGACCTGGTACAATCCATATAGTGGTCTGACCTACTCATTTGCCTCCTCATTCGTATTTGTATAATTCACCTACTCATTCTCCTACTCTTTCATATTCGTATAATTCACCTATTCATTTGCCTCCTCATTTGTATTCGTATAATTTGCCTTCTCATTCATATTTGTATAATTCACCTACTCATTCGCCTTCTCATTCGTATTTGTATAATTCACCTACTCATTCGCCTTCTCATTCGTATTCGTATAATTCACCTACTCATTCGCCTTCTCATTCGTATTTGTATAATTCACCTACTCATTTGCCTTCTCATTCGTATTCGTATAATTCACCTACTC
>NW_003553976.1:0-1732 GCF_000090795.2 Amphimedon queenslandica | reverse complement strand
TTATTATTTGATCCTCTCTCTGTTAAAGTTAGTAATCTGTGCATTAATGAAATTAACAGGCTGAGAAGTAAATTTCGAAAAGACTTACCTCAAATCAAGAAAAGTAAAGGAAAGAAGAGAAAGATTCAAGTGACTGGTATAATTGATGATGGTGAACCTTGTAGTAAGAATGCCAAGGTGTCTGTAAGTCATGTACAAAGTACTAGTAACAGTACCGTTAGTAGCAATAAACGTAAGAGTACTGATTTACAAAAATCTAATCGCCCCAAAAAGAGTAAAATATGTGATGATAATGCTTTAAATAAGCCTTGCACGAAAAAAAGAAAAGTTGATGTAGACAGTAGTGCTGACAATAGTGCTTTGGCATTGCCTCGCCCAAAAACAGACGATAAATTAATTGTTTCAATTAATTTGAAAGACCTAAAAACCAAATTTAATGTCAAAGATGAGGATAGTCTTAGTAGTCTCATTGTATCTATAAAACTCTCAAACATTAAATATAAACCAAAAGATGATAAAACCAAGTGTGTTGTAAAAAATGACCATTGTAGTAGTGGTCTGATTGTATCTATAAAACTCTCAAGCATTAAATTAAAGACAAGTAATCCAAAAAAAGATAATGATGTCATCTTTACTTATGAAGAGCCTCCCAATCCAGATAATGTAAGGAGGAGACAAAGGGATTATATTTATTACCCTGCTAATGAAGAAGTTCAAAGAAGGTGGTGTGAGATATTGAACCTTAAGTTTGTAACAGCTGCTAGAATCTTACCTGGCAGTCCAACAACACCATTGTCAGATGAAAGAGTTCCTAATAGTACTCTTGATGTCCCTGGTGATGGGAACTGTTTATTTTATGCCCTTTCATATCTCATTACTGGGTCCATTTCTCAGCATTATGAATTACGTAGAGCAATTGTTAGTAATATGCCAAACTTTGAAGAAGAATTGTTTAATGGTACATTAAGTGCAACCAGATATTCAAGCATATATGATTACATAAATAAGTCAAAAATGTATAGAAATTATGTGTGGGCCACTGACACAGAGATTATTACACTAACAGCATTATTAGGTATAACCATATATTCATATTCACTCACTCCTACTTTTGTTGGCTGGGCTAGATATGGAACCCAGGAGTTGTATGGCATTCCTTGTGATACTACTACACCTGCTTTGTATTTGAAGCATGTTGGTACTAATCATTTCCAAGCAGTTAAGTCTATTAATATTTCTTAAGCATTGATTGTTGATGGAAAGTGGGTATGGTGAATGGGAGGCCCATCATCTTTAAAACATTGGTTGTTTAATGTGACTTTTATTTCACTGCATGTGCAATGTGAGTGTGTGTGAAAACCAGTGGTGCATATCCACCCATTATTGCTCAGTATAAAGTGATCAAACTGCATTCAGGATGTAAGATTAATCAATGTATAACAGTGAATATTGATTACTTGTTGCTATAATGGACAGGGAGAGGGTGTGAAAGAGGTTTACTGTTCATTAGAGTTTAGCATTGATTCAATTTTGTGTGACTATCATTTATGTAGGACAGAGGGTTAGGAAGGGAGGAAGCTGTCATTATCATTTCCCGATCTTGTTTGTGGCTTGTACTACATGTTTATAACAAATATCAGGTGCTTATGGATCAAGGGCTCTGCTGACAAATTTTGAAGGACAAGAAAATCTTAGAGTAACAATAAAAGTTCTTATGATACATGTAGTATCA
>NW_003553975.1:0-1732 GCF_000090795.2 Amphimedon queenslandica | reverse complement strand
TGCTGACCTAACAGTAACACTGTCATGTGACTAATGTGTCACGGTTGTTGACACAACAGCAGATTTTACTGATATTATCAAGAGAATGAAGAGATATCCCATCAAAAAATTTGACACTCCCAGGCATCTTAAACACTGTTACTACCAGCCTGTATAAGCCTTTTTTAGCTCTTTGAAGAAAAGATATATGTCCATATTTGGTCATTTCCTTATTTGGATGCATAATTATTATATATATATATATATATATATATATTAATTTTTATACTTTATTTTTAGGATACATTTTGGGGTTCAGTAGGTCAGTCGTTACATGTTCTGTCAGTTTTATTGGCTTTGCTATCAGCTTATACTGCTAACAGTTCACTAGTAGCTGCCAAGTAGGACATTGTACATGCCTCATATTCAAATTATGAAATACACATGTACACTGTGTATAATAAAATAATATATTTTTTATTTCTTTCCATCCACTCTCTCTATCTTTTTTTAAATTTCTAGTTAAATGCTAAGTAAAAAAGTACTAAAAATTGCTTGGTGTATTTTGGTATGGGCTTGAGTTTTTTCCTCCTCCTCTCTCTCCCTCTCTAGACATTTCTCAGTTGCTATTGATAAGTATTTGGTTGAGCTACAGACACTGGATCCCTCCACTCCTGATATCAATACACTCACTGCTGGACTGAGGAACCTCAAGAGAGAACTCCAGAGGAACCTTGACACCATCAAATGAACACGCTCCACCACACACTATCCATACACTTGTGTATACATACATTTTGAAATGATAATTTTTCAATCTTATTATAGTTAAAGACTATAGCTTTGTATCATGACTGTTGTTTACATGAGACTATACTTAGCTAATGTGTGGGTGAGGTATTAAGCTATGATTGTTTGTCATTTGTGACATTCATTACAAAGTGCACTCTAAGTTTAGATATCTTTGTTAATAGAATAAGCTATTCAACCATTTGTGACATGTTTATAACATGCAAGCTATTTTAGCTAACATTAGCAAACATTATTACTAACATATGTATATCAATTACTATATCTAGTCTACCTAATTTACATCGCTAACTAGTCTACATAAAATATGAGTACATTATTAAACAGTTGGTGTTTCATATTCAGTAGAAGGTGGTGGAACAGAAGTAGGAGGCCCTGACTCAGTTGTATCATACACTGGCTCAACAGTTGATCTATTAATAATAAATAAAATATTCAATGTAATAGTCAATAGTGTAACTAACTTTGTTTTAAATTCAGTTGTAGCATAAGCTGGACTGCATTCCATTACAATCTCATTATCTGATTTTCTACAAATTGCAATTTTAACATAAATAGTAATATAAAATATATCATTAATACCTCTTTTGATTAGCTCTTTTGATATACATAACAATTACTAGTACAACTACAACCATAGCCAGTGCCAGTAGTATCATAGGTATATATACTACAGTGACACCAACTATCAATCCAACATTTCCTCTGCTAGTCACTAATACAGTAGTTGTCACAGCATATGTAGAGGATCTAGTCATTACAGTAGTCATAGTTGCTGTCATAGCACTTGTCATGGTAGAATAAGAAACTAGATTTATAAACAAAGAGTGCATGTATTGTTGCATTTCTCTTAATGAGATAATTTTAATAATGCTGATGCCTTAACAACTGAATTTTTGGCGGCAAAATTATAAATAACTTACAAACCTGATGGTATAAGTAT
>NW_003553974.1:0-1732 GCF_000090795.2 Amphimedon queenslandica | reverse complement strand
ATGATATCATGCTGCACTTATTCATAAGCCAAAATAAACGCCCTCATTTAATTTTTGTTCATATTATTTAAATTATATCAAGATATCAGTAGTTACCTTCATCGATTTCTTCTCACAAATAGTCACTTTGTCACCATTACGAATCTCACTGGCACTTGTGATATCAATATAGGAGTCCCACTTATTCGAGAAACGCTGCAGCATTAGTTCTTCCCCTTTACTGTTTGAACTTGTTGAAAGCAACTTCAGAAATTCATCATTATTGCCTTTAAGGCATCAGAACCCTGCAGGAGAAGAAGCTCTCTCTTGTTCTCACCACACAGCAGAGGAACATTCATTTTCACCTTGATGCTGTCACATGGTTTTAGTATGCGCATGCGCATGTATTCACTTTGGTGTGGTGACACGCCCATTTTTGGGGGGTTTCAATGTCACATTATAAGCTTAGAATGTGACATTGTAAGCTTACGATGTGACATAATTGAAGTGGGAGTTTTGATACTAACGGCATGCCATAATCTCTTGACTGTTAATTTTAGATATAACATTGTACGCTAGGATGTGACATTGTTAGATGCAATGTGACATAGTAAGCTTAGGATGTGACATAACAAGCATCTATAATTTCCTTACAAACAGCGTGCCATACGACTGCTGAACTTTTGCATTGTTCATAATAGGTAGTTTATAAAGTTAGGACCGGACTGGACCATGGGAAAAGATTACGGATGTAACACGGGCTTGACGGGCAAATATTTTAACTTTGGACCAGACCCATAGCATGTACAATATTATGACATGCCCAAGCTCACTAACCACCTGTACTATACTAGGCACAAAGGAAGAAGTAATTTGAAGTAGTTTCAACTATATTAATACCCCAAATTGTTTCCTATGGAGGCAAACTTGGATGTAGAGCAGCTGGAAGCTATTTCTCCTTTAACTAGTTCTCTAAAACAAGAACTTACAGTCGATGAGGTCATGAAATATTTTAGTTTGAATGTGGACAAAGTCAAACTAACACTTCCACCATACAAACCAAAAGCTGGGAAACTTTACATACACTTGATAGACGACATTTGTAAAAGTAAGTTAGTCTGATCATTTTTTATTGTTAAATTAACTGTTAAGTCGAGACACAACTTTGTACTCACTTGGGTCAATCATTTTAACTTTCACAGTTTAGCTACATAAATGCCATTGTAGTTATTTTGTATGACTAAGGAATTTGCAATGTAGCTACTCCACCTGCTACTTCAAAACTTTTTATATGAACTAGATACTGTATAGCGGGAAATTTTGGAGGGACTAAAATTTGGCGAATTGCTAAATTTTGGTGATTGGCGGATTTTAATTTGGCGAATTGGTGGCCACGTGCATTGAGCATGCGTATAATGGCTCAAAATGGCAGATTTAATTTCGGCGAATGGCTATCAAAACGCCAATTTCGCCTAATTTAATTCCCTCCAAAATTTCCCGCTATATGGTATATCATATAGATATAATTTTTATACCTCCTAGTTCAACCAAAGGTCACCTTAAGAGTTACCACTCAAGTGTTAAAGCCTTTCTGGCAAGAAGGCTCTAATACCTTTTAACCTGCTACGATCTTCAATTGACAAAAATAATACAGTTCAAATTAATTATAATGAAATGAAAATACATTTACCTATAAAGACAGCCTATAGTAAACATAACATCACATTATTTATAGATGATTGATATCGATGAT
>NW_003553973.1:0-1733 GCF_000090795.2 Amphimedon queenslandica | reverse complement strand
TTGGTACTTAATTGGCACTACAGTGGAACCTCGCTTAACGATCACCCCTAAGTAACGGCCGTCTATCATATAACGGCCAAATGTCTAGGCCCGGATGCAAACTACACTTACTTGCCTGTTAAGGCAACCCCTGAAGAACAACCACCTCTCTATTGCGTATAACGAGCACTCAAAACGTCCCCAACACAACATAAAGCATTAAGAAAAACTTCTCTTTAACATAATTAATTATTACAAAACTAATGTTGTACAACATTTTGAGAAGAAACAATATAATATTAGAAATTTGTAGAAAAGGTCATTTCAAAAAATAGTTTCAAAAAAATAATTTGTAAAGTTTCACACTGGTAAAAACTGTTACTTTGCATTAATTAATTAATTGTAGTGTTTTTCTTTTGTGGTTCATTGTAATACCGATATAGGAAATATGACCAGTTGGCTATTCCAATAACTAATAAAATTATTGAGAATGCCAATGAAAAAACTAAGAATGACACTCTTAGTTCGTAGTTAGGTTTATTGGGCACTGTTAAGATCCTCGAGGGGTTATTTGTACTAGGGGTTGTCATTGAGAAGTGTGATGAGCAATCCAGTGGTAGCTTGTTATCAGCAACAAAGAAAAATGCATTAATTATTATTGCAAGGCCTGCTACAATAATAAAATAAAGAACCCATATCCATCCGCACTCTACTTCTTGTTTCTGATTTTTCTTTTCAGCATTTTTTTTGTTTTTTATGTAAATATTAATCACTTCCAAAATTCCATGTGCGATTTCAAATATAACAATGATTAATACACCACAATAAATTCCCCACAGTGTATTGTATTTTCTTGTACGACACATATTTCTTGTGAGGCTAACGAAATTCTGAAGTATTTTATATGTTATATCGATCTCTTGGATGATAGCTATGGTCAGGACTAGGGCATAAAAAGTCAATTCATAAAATTTTATGGGATTTGGTGGGTTATCCTTTCTGCAGGGGCAATCCTGACACTTAGAGCAATTGTCAGGGGAACTCGGCTCTAGCCAACTTATATTTTTGTCACAACAATCTGAACATGTTAGGTACACAGTTTCACCAGAACTTTTGCCACATTTTACTAAATATGGAATTATGTAGGATCCTAATTTTGCACCAAGGAGTATTAAAATTGATATTACTGTTAGATCTATATCTTCTTCAGTATCAAGAGTCATGGCATCAGTTATGTTATCACCTGCAAAGTATCCAGCAGCTACACCAAAAGCTGTGAAAAGGTAAAAGAGAAACCAGAGCATATGTTTTGCGGTTTCCTTTTTATCTGTTTTGCAATAAACTACGCCCATAACTATCAATGTTGCTATAACATAAACTGCAACAAATATAGCATATCCAATTAAGATGAAAAGTAAGTAAAACTGACTCTTTTTAACAAATTTCCCAGTGTCCAGCAATCTCCCATAAGCAATAAGTGTAGCTAAAATGTTAAAGGGCACTATTAGTGCTTTTGCTGTGGCTGCTGGAACTTCATCTTTAATTTTATACATTCTCTGTTGAAGAAATTATTAATGTTTTTATTATTTCTTCATTTTCACTGTTACCTCTTTATCAGATTGTTCTTGTACATCTTCTCCAGTTGCTGGTGGTTCACTTCCTCCGGTTGCTGGTGGTACGTTTCCTCCGGTTGCTGGTGGTACGTTTTCTCCGGTTGCTGGTGGTACGTTTCCTCCGGTTGCTGGTGGTACGTT
>NW_003553972.1:0-1733 GCF_000090795.2 Amphimedon queenslandica | reverse complement strand
TATCCGTCGTCTGGCAGTAGCAAAAGATTTAATCCAATAAATAAAACCTCTGCTGAGATGAATTGAGACAAAAGGAAAGCAGCTTCCCCACATATAGCATCAAAACCACGCAACCTAAAGGCAGTTCTTTTTCGTAATTCTCATGGGGTTATTCCACAAGGGAGAATAAGAAAGGAATTAGATGAAGACGGACGGATAAAATCTGTCTAGATCTTTAGGAGCATGACGTCATCAGAAGTGAAAGAAGCTCTTAGTGCATTTTCTGATTTGGCCGTTGACCAGTTTAAATACTTGAAGGCTTTTCAGAATTATCATCTACAGATGGTTGACAACCTGGAACTGATTGGTGATTCATTAATTAGTCTTTGTGGTGGAGGGAGTCTTTATATTGTAGAGGTACAGTATTTATTTTTTTGTGTGACTTGCATGTATACAGCTATTAAAGTAGTGTGTGAGTACTGTATGTGTATAAAAATCAACCCTTTGTATATATTTTAGTCATAAATAGTCTTACCATCGGAGAGGAAGAGAGTTAAATTTAATGCCTTTTTAAAATGTCACATTTATTTCTTGCCTATAAACCACACATACATTGTACCCATACATAGTTATGCTTGAAGAATAAAAGTAGTAATTATAACATCTTTTCTCATTTATTAGGATTTTGATGTTTCTGTGATGGAATATGAGGCATGTCAATTATTGTTGTTTTATTGTCATTTCATTTATAATTTTATTCATAATTTTTAGCCCCCGTATTCTAATGAATTTGAAGATCACCCTAATAATGATCACAAAGTAGCTGGGTTTAATAGTGATTTATCATGTTATCAATTGTAGGAAACTGAGCAATTAAAAATGGAACCTGATATCATTCTTTAAGAGGAAGATGATCACAATGATTCACAGGTGGTCATTGCTTTTGTCCATGTATACACTTTGTTTTAGGCCATTTAGTTGCATGTAGTATTTTTTGTCATTTAACTTTAAATTTGTGTACAATATACCTAAGCAATCTGCATTAATCTGGGTTGCATTTTTTTTATTTTCATGTAGGCAAACCTAATTCATAGTCCTATATTATTTGTTGAGAATAATTCTGTAACGTTTGATCCTGCTCCAGTTTATGGACAGTCGGAACTAGTATGAATGACCTTACTTTTTGTCATTTTTTCAATTTCTGTAGGTCAAGTATAGTGTCCCTGAATAGCTTTTTGAATCAGTTTTGAGTTCAGGTATATTTATTTTGATTTTTACTAAAGTCACTATCTCTGGTCCCATGCACACTTGTCTGTCATAGCTATGAGTAAATGCCACAAGTTCATGTGTTCGTTATCTCTCAGTGATGGAAGCTACACAGTCAGCCGAGAGAGAATATATCATGATGTTTTAGAGCTGTACAGTTCAGATGCTATTGTTTCACATTACCCGGTAACAATGGAATTCAAACGGAAACTGGCACTTGATGCTGGTGGTGAAAAAAGAGATGTCTTTGCTACCTTTATTGAAGAAATGTATTGTACTCTTTTTGATGTTTCCTTTCTAGTGACACCATTAGTTCGACCCGGAGTAAGCTTTGACACAGTGGCTATAATTGGGAAAATAATTTCCCATGCATACTTAGTATCTGCTGCACTTCCAGTACGTATTGCTTTTCCATGCCTGGCAACTGTTCTTTGTGATGACTATAATAAGAGCAGTATTCCAGACAATATCTTAGTTGAAACCTTACT
>NW_003553970.1:0-1733 GCF_000090795.2 Amphimedon queenslandica | reverse complement strand
TACATTTTCTGATACATATTGATGTACTTATGCTGTGTAGAAAGTTTGAGCCAATTCCAACTTCAATTTTTCAAGTTATGGCCATTTTAAGAAAACGTCAAAATTCTGAAAAATACACTGTACTATAGCCCATGGTTTTTTCCAAAAAATGGCTCCGAAATTACCCCTAATTTTTATTACATTTTCTGATACATATTGATGTACTTATGCTGTGTAGAAAGTTTGAGCCGATTCCGACTTCAATTTTTCAAGTTATGGCCATTTTAAGAAAACGTCAAAATTCTGAAAAATACCCTGTACTATAGCCCATGGTTTTTTCCAAAAAATGGCTCCGAAATCACCCCTAATTTTTATTACATTTTCTGATACATATTGATGTCCTTATGCTGTGTAGAAAGTTTGAGCCGATTCCGACTTCAATTTTTTAAGTTATGGCCATTTTAAGAAAACATCAAAATTCTGAAAAATACATGTATGTGGTTTTGAAGGTTTTTCTGTATAATTTTATTATAGTTATGCAGCTTCTGGATAGAGATAGTTTCTTAAAGCAGGTACATTCTGGTGAGGACTATCAAAAAACTGGAGACTTACAAAAGCTAACATCTGAGTAATGATAAGCATGCATGAACACTATAGCTGTATTGTATCACCTTTAATGATTCTTTTTTTTGCAGTCACTTAACACTGAAGTATGGTATCTCCAGGAGAGGAGGAGGAGGAAGTGGTGGAGGAGGTAGAAATGGAAAGAAGGTGATGACAATGAAGGACAGACAGAAAAGGATTGCTGAGTTGGCTGCACTTTATGCAACGAAAGTCACATCGCCTCTACCACCAATAAGCACTGCAGGTAGGGAATACACCACATTTTACAGACATGCAAGAAGTCTTGATATTTTTTTACATTGTGTGTACTGTGTAGATGGCTCTCATCGAATGGACAGTATCAATATTGATGAATTGGTGGCATGGACTGAGGCATTGGATGAAAAGGAGCTGGAGAATGTTACTGTCAGTTAGTACAGACGATAGCCATTCATTGGACTACAGCAACAATTTTTGTTTTATTTTATTTTTCTACAAAAATAACAATCAACCTCTTTTTAATAATCAGACAGAATATTAATTATTTTTGTGAGAATTGATTCAATTGAAATTCTATTGGGTGGAGCACTTCTTATCATTATATTGCAATTAGTCTTGTCATAGATATTATAGTCTCTAATCTTAGTAATCTATGGTCTTGTAAAATGGCCGGTTCTCCTTGTAACCCTTGTTATGACAATTTCATCCTCACCACTGATTCTTACAAGGTAACTTGAGCTGCGGTCATTTTGTGAATCACTATGTCTTCCTCCTCGTTGTGTAGAATACTCATTATTTGCAATATCCTCCAGGAACTACTACCGTTTATTCTTACTTTGAGAGCAGAGGAGGAAAGCATCCTCAAACAGTGTTCTTTGGCCTCCAGTACATATTAAAGGTGCTTAGATAAGATTTTACATTAAAAAATTATTAATTAACATTATAGCGTTATTTTCTTGGTAAAGTTGTGACACTTGAGAAGATTGAGCAAGCTAAGGCAATATTTGATGTCCATGTTGGCCCTAACATATTCAATTATGAAGGATGGAAGTACATACTAGAGAAATACGATGGGCACTTGCCTCTTAGAATAAAAGCTGTTCCCGAAGGAACTGTAATGCCCACTAAGAATGGTATTTGTTTGTTTGTTT
>NW_003553969.1:0-1734 GCF_000090795.2 Amphimedon queenslandica | reverse complement strand
CTATAGCTCCTATGTCTACACAGAATTTCATAATTAAATAATACTAACTAATATTATCATACTACTGAATTGTCTGTTTATTTACTATCTGCATCTATGTCAGAGCCTTTGTGTATCACTGTCAGTATCTTATGATAACATAAAACAAAAATAATAGGCTGTTATGTGGTATACCTTCATCCTTGCTAAGGTCATCAAATGTGTCGAAAGTCTCATCATTTTCGGTATAAACCAACTCAAAGTCTTCCATAGCAGTACAGCTGGTAAGTCAGTGCGTGATTGCGACCTGACTTAGTGCTGGCTGCGGGGGGTCCAACTACTCGCGAGCGCTTGGACCCCCGGTCCAAAAATAAGGGGGGTCCAACTACCCTCCAACACCGGGTCACCAATGTGGGAGCGTATTCTTATTAATATGATCTTTTCGATAAAAGATAAAGTGCTAAAGCACTAGATTGACAAAGATAACAAAATGGTAAAGAGGCAAAGAGAAGAAAGGGGACACCAGAGATAGAGAACATGTACTAGGATGTGTATGCGCATGCGTGAACAGATAATTAATAATAATAACAATATAATTTATTCATTAGTCATGATCATAGTACTAATAGTAGCAAATAATAATAATAATAATAATAATAATAATAATAATAGTGATAATAATAATGATAATAAGAATAATAATCATTACTTCACCACAAAGTCATGTCTGCATCCCTGTGGGAAAAGCTTGTATGAGAATTTGTAGAAATGTCTGAATTTGTGATTTAGAGAATGGAAACAACTATGAGTGGACGACTTGGTACCCATAAAGATTCTCAGGCCATTTTCAGGTGAGATGCATCTCAATTTTGTATTTGTAATACCCTTGTCAGAGATATTTGTCGTGCATTGCCCTGAATTAATGAACTGTCCTGTTATTAGTCTCTGTTCCAACCCCAAAACCCCTATTATTGTTATAATTTGTCTAAATAAATGGAATTGAATCAACAAAGTGAAAACAACTTTGAAACCAAACCTCTCCAGCAAATGGGATGGAACGGTAAAAGGCTAGGCCTAGCAAGTGGTTTTTATTTTCCAGGCAGGGTTCTTACATTGGCTGAAATTTGTATGGGATGCCTGGATTTCTAAATTTCAGTTGTATTTTATGTTATATAACTCCAGGTAATAGGCACTGCATGCCTAAAATTTGTAGATTCCAAACCTTGGGTTCTATTTGAGTGTACTGGATTTCAGAGCAAGTCAGACCCCCTGACCCTTTATTTGTGTTACATGTACAGTGCATTCTCTGTGTGAACACCTTCAACTTTCTTAGTGCTCCCTTTATTTACTGCGCCTGTCTTTGTAATTGTAAGTGCTATAATAATGAGGGTATACAATGTAGTAACATTGAATATAGCTACACTGCCCATGTACATACATGCACAGATGCACTTTCTACTTTTTTATCTCCACTAAACTCTATTACTTAGGCTACTTTTACACAGCAACAAAAACGATGACTTGGTATAGTTTTGTGCCTGTGTTCTAACAAATAAGAACATGATAGAATCTTGATAGAACTCAATAGAAATAAAAATGGTGTTCTAAGTGTATCATTTTAAAAACGATGCATTTTTGCTGTGTATAAGCCCAGCCTCAATTTTGTAATTGTAATCTTTTTTGTTCTCTCATTACAGTAATGTATGTATATGTACATGCATGTGTATAATACCATTATGACATGGATCGTTAAAA
>NW_003553968.1:0-1734 GCF_000090795.2 Amphimedon queenslandica | reverse complement strand
ATGTACATTATACATTGTATGTGTGTGTATAAAAGAGTGAGGGTGGGATCAAGATAAGAAGGGGAACACACATTAAGTTGTAAATTCTCATGGGGCAATGATATCGGGTCACGGTTGGCAAATTGACCACAGACGTACAAGAGACAAGAGAGAATGAGGAGCCTTTGATAAAAGCATTACAAACTACACACTAATATAATGATAGGAGATGATAGGTCAACAGTGTACTATAATGTGGTCAACTGTAATAAGGTTAGGTTACTAGCATGATACAAGTACACACACACACACACACACACACACACAGAATTACTGTACATGCAGCATATGATATACATTATATCACACATGAATATTATAGTAAATGCATACTTATAAAAGCCTAGCAATGTATACATGTATATGTATATGTACATGTATATACATACACACACCACATGCCCCCACACATACACAATCAGAGAATACTGAATATACATTGTAATAATATCAGTACCCAAAATACATGTACATGTAAATTGTACGTGTACATGTATGTAGTGTACGTACATGTACATGTGTATTAGTAGATTGTGTCAGGGTTTCCCACAAAGCATGCTAAGTGAGCTAAACAAGCACTACTATAGAGTACATGTAGATATACATTGTACATGTACATGGCTTTTGGAGAAACTTTAAAAATTCATAAAAAATGTATATTCGATTGGAACCAGCTCATAGCTGATACACAACATAAGGACACATGCATCAGACAAAATATAAAAATGGAGAATTTTTACTAGGCATTTTTGAAAAAAAATTGGCCAAAATCCCTGTACCACAGTACAGGGTCCTTGGCCCAATTTTTGAGCAACCAGACTATCCACGAACAACTGCATGAGGACTATGCCAAAATCTAGTGGGAAACCTGATGCATTTTGTAGTGCATCCATAATGTACCAAAATAATTAATTAATGTGCATGTACATGTACATGTACATATACTGACCTATCTGTCCAATGGAATCAGAGCCAACCGGAACTATTAATGGTTTATTGTAATCCATTGATACTGTCTGACTGGATTGAGAGAGAGAAATATTAAAAACAGGAGGAGAAAGAGAAAGAGGGAGGAGAGAAACAGAAAGTCAGTGGTAAGGAAAAGAATCAAACATCTACAGTAATGTACACTGTAGAGTCTATACAGTACAATAAAATGAAAAGGAGAGGTAGGTATTAGGTAACACAGACACTCAATAAAATAAATGAGTGACTAAATAAGGAAATAAGAGCACCATGTGACTCACACTGAAAACCACAAGACTGCACATGATGTACACGTACCACAAGGAAAAACAACCACAATTGAATTCAAAACAAATATCAATGTACATGAACAGGCAGATACACATACTGTACATGCATTCACATGGAAAAGCCTCTAGCTCAATTACAAACAATACTTTCAATAAGGATGCAATAGTACTAGTACATGAATGTACATGGAATGTATGGAGCTCACATGTATAAACATGTATATATGCAAGCAGATTGAAGCATGTTCATAGTGCATTAAATTTACAAAAATGTATGTACATGTAGAATGTACACACATGTACATGTATGGCTCGTAAGTAAGATACTGTACATGTACAGTATATGCATATTGTCATTATATTGTGTATATGAATCATACAATAGTGACTGTGTGTGTGCTGCCAAGGGTCTGTAACCTCATCAGTAATGATATACCTC
>NW_003553967.1:0-1734 GCF_000090795.2 Amphimedon queenslandica | reverse complement strand
ACCTGCTGTATAGCTGCCTCAAATACTCCCAGTCCCAGAGATAACAGATATAACAAATCTAATAAGAGCTTCCCCAAAGCGATTGGGTTTATTCAACAGAATCAAAAATGAAATAGCTCCATCATCACCTGGATTAAAACCCTTGTGCCCCACCAGATGGACAGTGCATACATCTGCTATAAACTCTGTGGTTAAAAACTATCTAGTTATAGACACAGAACTTGAAGAAATTGCTGATGAATGTCATGGAGAACCAAGCAGGAAAGCATCTGGCTTAAGGGCAGTTTTAGAAAAGTTTCAGACCTATTTTGGTCTCAGACTTGCATCTGTTATTTTTAGTGCCACCGAGCAACTATCAACAACTCTCCAGGGACACAGTATAAACATGCAAGAGGTTATATCTGCTACTGAGACAACAAAGACGTTTCTGAACAGACAGCACTCTGATTCTGTTTTCACTTCTTTTTATGATTCAGTTGTAAAAGATGCACAAACTTTTACTAATGAGCCCACAGTACCAAGAAAACAGGGACAATTATATGCCTCACCATCAGTATACTATCGTAAGCAGTATTTTGAAGTACTTGACCTTTTAGTTGCTGAAATATCACGGAGGTTTGACCAGCCAGTGTTTATCATAATGCAAGAAATAAAAACCCTTTTACTGAAATCATGTGCTGCCCAACCAGTCAAACCAAGTACAGCACTTCAAGCCATGTATTAAGATGACATCAATTTTAACACTCTGGAATTTCAATTAAAGATGTTGCCAGATTTAATTGAAACTGCAAACAAGCAGCAACAAATGGGTATTAAGAAAGTTACATCAATAAATACCATTTGTGACATTTTTAATAGTTGTACCTTTGCTAAAACAATGCTATGTGAGGTACATAAAATTATGAAAATATATCTCACAGTCCCAGTCACTTCTGCAACAGCAGAGAGGTCATTTTCAACATTAAGAAGAGTCAAGAACTACCTTTGAACCATGACTGAGAAACGCCTTAATCACCTTATTCTTCTTCATTCACATAAGCATAGAACAGATGAAGTAAGTGTAGTTGAAGTTGCTAAGGAATTTTCACTACGTAATGACAAACGTAAGGAGTTTTTTTGGAAATTTTTGACATTATAAACAATGAATTGTTCATTTATTCACTTATTATTATAGCATTTAATTAATTCACTCATAATTCAGTTCATTTATCATTAGTTTACAAAATAAAGGTGTCTGATAATAATTGGTGGGGCTTAGCCCCTACAGTGACAGGCATTGGGGGAGCTATAGCCCCCTAGCCCCCCCTCTTCCGACACCATTGGTCACAGTGAAATAAAATGGTGCCAGTTATCAAACAAGAATTTCTTGAACTTGCATTTGCAAGTCACTGTAGTCAGCAAGATAAAAATTTACTGCTGTCCAAATTCAGCAAGGCAGCTTTTATGCTAGATGTAAATGACTATAATCAAGTCAGACACAGCCAAAAAGTACATTGCAGGCTACAGTTGCCTACATTTTTATATCTACACTGTAGCTACAAATCATTTGTGCAGTGACTGCTTCTAGATATCTTTAATGCTTGCTAAATACTATAAACAAGGTAACTTAATTGCTGGAGACATTACAAAGGTAGATAAAGAACTACATCCGTCTGAGCATCCACCATATTCTGAGCTGCTCCTGCTTAAGTTGATCAATTATGCATGAATATTGTTAGTTTGTCAATATCTACA
>NW_003553966.1:0-1734 GCF_000090795.2 Amphimedon queenslandica | reverse complement strand
TCATGAGCATCCTGATGGGGAGCGGAGGGGATTGGGAGCTGACCATGGAGGTCGTGGTCAGAGTGCAGCAGGGAGAGGACGTGGAGGTAGGGGGGCCAGAAGAGGTGGTGGCAGAGGTGACGGCGGGGGCCCTGGCAGAGGTGGTGGGCACGGTCCTGACCATGACAGAGGTGGCTGTGGAGGGAGACCAGGGAGAGGAAGAGGCCGAGGATCAGGAGATAGGGGCAGGCCAGAAGGGGCCGTAAGAGAAACGTGGCAAGGGTGGCAGCATTTTGGTAGCTCGTGGCAAAGAAGAGGAAGGGGAGGGAGAGGAAGGGGATGGTGGCAGGGACAGCAAACTGTAAATAGCCAAATAGAAAGGCTATTAGATATAATAGAACTTATCATTCTCAACAATAATAATCACTGAACAAATAATATTATTAACAACTATATACTGTATGTAACACTGATTTATTCACCAATTATATATCCGAGACTATATCTATAGCTAAGTCAAGTTCACCACTGTAATTTAAGGCATGTGTGATGGCTTCACTAGTGGATCATGGGTCCCAACTATGAACTTCACTAGATTATAATTCCTTCTGTTTGTAATATCTTCCTTAGCTTATAGCTTAAATTCCAGAGTTCCTGCTATTATGCATGGCGACAAAGCATTATATTTATTTATAATTTTACCTCTTGCATTTCACAGCTATCATTAGTTGGTATTAACTCCTTCTAGTGTGACTGATGTCAACTCTAATGCGTTATTTGGCTGCTAGAAAGTTGTCCTGATGCATCGTCAGTTCAGACTTGCCATTTTGTTTTCTTTGACCACACCCAATTGACGTTGGCGCGTGGGCGGATGGTTGCTAAGATTGTTATTTCTCCAATACAACGTGTATAGAAGAAATGTAAGTGTGGACATACAAATATATATATATATATACTAACATCGCACGTGGGTGAAAACAATCTTAGGAACGACCTGGGGGCTACGCCCCCAGGTCGTTAAAAAGTTACTTCTGCACGAGGGAGCAATGGTACATGATTATGGGTCTGGTAAAGCCAAAACCCGAATCTAAGAATGAAAATGTAAATCTGTAGACCACAAGAGGACGACTCACAAGAATTGTCCACTAAGAAATGTCTTGTTTGGGGGAAAGGAAGTTTATCTGGATCCTTGAAGCAATGTCATGATTACTTGCAATGATAAGTGTCATTCTGAGAGTGTTTTTAACAGCTAGATTATGATAATGAGGAAAGTACTGATAGTGATGATTGGGGTGTCCATCCATGTACCTGTCCCAATTACCCACGTTAGAAATGGTATTGCCCGAATAAGGTAAGAAATACTAAGAGGGCAAATGATGGTTCTGTCACTCCCTCAGGCACCTAGTGGACTCTTTCACGAGATAATAATACTCAAAGCACTCCTTTACTTAATGTTACTCCTTCAGGTACTGTGTAGACTCCACCACTAAAACCAATTCTACCTTTACCGAGGTGTTCTTCTCAATCGCTTCTTTCACAAGCTAAAGGGCAATGTACCCCAGCCATGATTGCTAGTCCTTTGAGTACTTTGGTAACGACACCGCTAAAACCACTATGACTAGCCTTAGCAAGAGGCTCTACCCCTCACATGTAAGGGGCCAAGGTACCCCTGCTCTTAATGCTACTCTTCGGGACACTTTGATGACTTCTCCACTTAAACCAATGCAACTGGTTGTACCAAAATTCTCTCTCCAT
>NW_003553965.1:0-1734 GCF_000090795.2 Amphimedon queenslandica | reverse complement strand
ATTTGTTAGATCTACCTTGAATGAGTAAAAGAGCCTTGCTATATTCTAATTGAAATGTTCCATTTAAAAGGTAGCAGGAAAATATTGACTCATTATATTCTGCATGTGCAGTAAACTCTAAACTTCTAAGGTATCCACCACCTGGCAGTGGATGACTGCTTACTGTTGCTGGAACATCGTAAAACCAGAGAATATTAAGAGAAGAGTCATTAGTACCACAAGAAAACTCTACATTGGATCCAACTGTAACATTTTGCGAAGTTGGGAGTGTTTTTAAAAATTCTTGACTGCGTTTGATGCTGACCAGAAACACTACAAACAGTACTAACTTGTTCATCCCAATAGTATATAGATCTAAGCAAGAGCATCTAAGTGCAGTCATGCAGCCATAGATATTAGAGTAAATGACTAATATCTACTCTAATATCATTTACTCTATTATCTATGATGCAGCGTAGCAGTCTGGGCCCCGCCCTTTGCAGTTTTAGATCTAATAATTCTAATATTAAATTTTTCAAAACAAAGCGAGGAAGCAACAACGCTGAACAGTAATGTTTATGGGTCTGTTACTTCTGTTCTATAGCTTCGAATGTTAAAGCTCTAATGGAGTTCTTCTTGTCTATTTTAACAAAGGAAAAAATCACATACTAGACTAGTCAACCCACCCGTTTTCAAATAAAATATTATGCCGGATTATTAGACTGATGATAGCTACTATTACGATTGCAGTAGGTACCACAGCAGCAGCTACTACTTTGCCAGAACAGTTACAACCTGGAGGAAAACAATGACAATACTAGAGTAGGTTTATAGATATAAACCTTTTGGTGGTGGTGGTGTCACAGTGGCTATTGCTCCTGTAATATATATAGTACCAAGAGTACATAATCTACAGAGAGTGTCTAACCATACTATAATAGCTGAAATATCACCGCGTAGCCTTTTCTTGTGCATCTTTGGGCATTCCCGCATACTGGGTGTGGCTGTGTAGGAAAAAATGGCTGCCAAGTTTGCTCAACAAGGTTTACTGGCTGTTTTGGCGCCTCTGCTATAGCAGTACTGCATATCAGACTTCAGCAGCATTATAAAGTGTACTAGTATGATGTCTAAAGCTTCTTCAAGTTTTCTTCACTGTTTTTATGTTAACTTCTACACGTGTTTTTTAGTAAGTACACCCACGCTTCTGGTCTCACGTGACTTAGTTCTACGCTGTCATATTTCAGCTACTATAGTGCGGTTAGACACTCTCTGTAAATTATGTACTCTTGATACTGTACATGTATGTGTCATTGGCACTTTATATTGAATTTTTAATGCATAGAATTTTGTGGCTTATGAATGAAAAACTGAGTATACATTTTCACATGCATGTATGTTCAAAGCACTGCACTAGACTTAATTTTCACAGTTCTAGCTGTTACATGTTATAATACATGTACGCCTGCCACTCTTCTGCATTATTCATGAAATTAGCTAATATTGATTTATTAGCATTCGTGATGCCTCTGCATTTGTGGCTTCTAAATTGGCTGTCTCTCTTTCATAGTTTTAGGAACTAAATGTACATATACATGTACATGCATGAGTGCTAGGGAAACAGAACTCATACATGTAGATGTACATGTACAGTACATTTACAGTACATGTACATTATACATGAATTTCAATTCAGTTATAGTAATTGTAGACTATATTACTTTCTGCTATTTTGAGTTATACATTCATGCAAGAGTA
>NW_003553964.1:0-1734 GCF_000090795.2 Amphimedon queenslandica | reverse complement strand
TATGCAGCTGTGGAGATGAGAGACGATCCCTCACTTTTGAACGTACCCATGGCTGTTGGAGGCCAATCGATGCTAGTACGTAAGATAGAGAATGTATATATTCCTAATTTATAAAATGGCTCACTTTTTTTATCTATTTATTTCTTTTTTAGAGTACTTCAAATTACCTAGCTCGCAGGTATGGAGTAAGAGCAGCCATGCCAGGCTTCATAGCTAAGAAACTTTGTCCTCAGCTTGTTATTGTCAAGTCTCACTTTAGCAAGTACCAGGAGGTGAGTCAAACTGTGAGAGAAATACTCTCCAACTATGATCCACTCTTCTCTTCCGTTGGTCTTGACGAAGCGTATTTGGACATAACGGAATATGTGACGGAATTAATGAGGGGAAAGGAGGAACAAGTGCCAGTTGAAGGAGAGGATAGAGTCACTCAGAGTTTTGGTGATTCATCAGTTGAGAATACTGAGTCTTTGAAGCATAGCTTAGTTCATCAAACTGATACAAAACTGATTCAAATTGATCCAGAATCATCTCAAGAAACTGATACAAAATTGCTTCAAATTGACGATCCAGAATCACACTCTACTGATATGAAATTGCAATATGGTAGTAGTGAATCACTCAATGATACTGATTTGCATCAGAGTGATGATCTGGTTTGTGATTCTGATCAATGCCTTCCCAATAGTTACTGGGAATGTGCTGAGAGAGTAGTTAACGAAATCAGAGAGAGAATACATTTAACTACACAGCTCACAGCTAGTGCTGGGATTGCTTCTAATAAGATGCTGGCTAAAATTGCATCAGACATGAACAAACCGAATGGGCAGTACATGATCCCACCATCAAGGGAAAAGATACTGGAATTTATTAGGAAGCTACCAATTAGAAAAGTATGACATTTTAAAATTTTGAATATTTAAACTTTGAGTGATTATTTGAATTTAAATTTTGAATGATTCATTCTAGGTTAGTGGGATTGGAAAAGTGACTGAGAAAATGCTGAATGCCCTGGGGATTGTCACAGGTGCAGATATTTATGATAAAAGAGGTCTTCTGAGACTCATGTTTTCCAAGTGTTCCTATGACTATTTTATGAATATTTGTCTTGGCATAGGGTCCTGTACAGTCCACAGGTAATTATATTTTTAAAGTCTGTAATGATATTTCTTTTTTTAATAGTGAATGGGAGAGAAAGAGCATCAGTACAGAGAGGTAAGTTACATGTAAAGTGAATTAAAGATTATTGTTGGTTTAAAAAATTTTTAAGAACATTTCCTGATATTTGGAAGCCGTCCGAACTCTTTCAAAAGTGTCACAAGTTATGCTATTCACTGACAGAAGAAGTTGAAGAGAGCAATATAAAGGCAAGAAGAGAAATACTATTATAATAATAGATTAACATACACCTATCTTGTACTTGCAGGGAAAGACTGTGACATTGAAACTGAAGACTAGTGCTTTTGAAGTGAAGCAACGCTCGATGACTTTCCCCAATCCTATAAGCTCTTTTGCTGATATTCACAAAGCAGCAAGGATCCTGCTAGAATCAGAAATGAAGAACAATTCTCAACTGAAACTCCGTCTAATGGGTACTAAATAAAAAGAATTCAATTGTGTGTGTATATACAGTACATGTACAACGCTATACAGTGGCCTTAAATAATTTTGTAACTATAAATAGTGGTATCTCATTCTATAAATAGATCATTACATATAGCTCACTACTATAAATAG
>NW_003553963.1:0-1735 GCF_000090795.2 Amphimedon queenslandica | reverse complement strand
TCTATGGTTTTGATCATAGATATTAGAGTAAATGAAAGGGATAGGAAACTTCCGTTCCCGGGAAATCAAGCTATTTACCCTAGAAAGCCGGAAGAATCCGGATACTAGTATACTCTACCTGTTATTTTCCATAGCCACCATGGGCGACTAGCCTGACTAGGCCTTAATTCGTCCCTTGTAATAGCAAAAGTATGCTTCGCAAAGACAAGATAATAGGCGGAAGACCCAGAATAACTCATCTAGATTCTGTATCTGAAGTCTCTTTAGTCATTACTCGTTCAAGCAGTGAGATAATGGTACCCAACTAAACGCGGAAAGTTTACATGTTTTTGAGCATAAAATGTCGAGAAAACAAGCTTTTGGAATTATTAAAGTTGGAAGACCTAAAGAAAAGAATTCTTTAATAGGGGCTTGCTTTAAATCTTTCATTTATAATATTGCTTTTGAGATAATGGGTACCAAAGAACAAACTAGTACTTTTTTAACTTTTAATCGCTAATAAATGCAATAGAAGAGCCTAAATCTTGCTATTTTTGGCTACAGCATGATAGTGGTATAACAGCTGATTTCTTTGAAGTATCATATGGCACTGCAATCACTACTATGCAAGTGCTATAGATGAGAATCAGTGCTGCAGAGATGGAGAGAGCAAGTCTGGCCAGGGGTAACTAGCTTAAGTTGCTAGGCAACCTAATAATCTCAATGGAATAATCCACCCACGCAACAGAAGTTTCCTATCCCTTTCATTTGATCCGCAAAACTTATTGAATGGGTGTGGTCATGAATAATATTAGTTTAATCATAGATATTAGAGTTAAAGGGATTGGAAACGGCTCACGTGATCCCATAGCAATGAATGGAGAATGTTCGTCGCAATCCGTGTCCAAAGAATTCGATTAATTTTTATTACCTTGAGGATCAACCAGAGGAGTTTATCTAGGTTTATTTGCAAGATAGTTTGTAACTGAGGTAGCTCTTGTCGTTAATAATGTTGTATACTGATATGACTATTTATCATGTAGAAATTTTAAAAATACATATTTGGACTCGCCACGCTTGCGTAGGCGGGTACTAAGCAGTTGGGTTGTCATTCTGTCTGTCATTCTGTCACGAAAATTCCTGTTAATTTCTAGTCAATATCTTTTTTACTGAGCTCTCCTGAGTTATAATTCTTTTTAAGCTTTGAGAAAAAGATAATTTATTTTGCTCCGTTGTATTTTCATAGCAATCCGTGGTAGCAAAAGCTGAATATTTTCAAGAATAGACCACTTTTCCTAGCCAAATCTTCGTGTTTCACTCTATTTGGTCAAGATTAGCATTGATAGGTAGAGAAAAGTACCTAGATTAAAAAATATGTGGGGATTTTCTAATCTCTTTTTTGTTTGCGAGTTACAGTTGCTCAAAGTTTGTGATTTAGCCTCCTCTTCGGAAAATTTTCAGGCAGCACTGGGAAATCAAGAGCAACCAAACTATCTCAGTCTCTTTTAAATATCTAGGCAAATTTTTTGTGCTTACTCTTTCTTTGAATAGAGCTTCAGATGCTAAAATAAATTTCAGCTTTTCTTCTTTCTCCTACCCACGTGCCATGTTTATCTGCACTGCACTGCTAGGTGCTGACCACACCTATAATTTATTTTATGGATTAGTGCAGTAATTGGCTAATTGCATTGTTGCACTTTGTCAAAATCTATTATCCTTTTTTCAAATATCAAGTTGCTTATATACATAATATAAT
>NW_003553961.1:0-1736 GCF_000090795.2 Amphimedon queenslandica | reverse complement strand
AATAAAATTAAATTTCAAATATTATTGGTATGTATATTTTCTCTCTTTTATATTTCCTCTCCTTTGTTTCCTTCACCTTTGGAGTTTAAATTAAAATTCTCATGTTGAGAATATTTCCAGAACAGTCTTAAAAATACTTGCTTAATGCTTCAGCCTTCAAGTAATACTGTCACATTTTTCCACGTGGGTAATGATGTCACTTCCTGCGAAAAGAGCATGTGACCATCCGGTCTTGCCCTGTTTCCAATCCATGTACGTATAATATCTATGGTAGGACACTCTCTTCTATTATTATCTACTCTTGGTACCATGCAGAGGTGTGGCTCACTGCAACATGTGCGGTGCCTCACATTAAAAAACTAAAACGTTTATTATTTTGATTGGCATTGCAAATTAGAAAAAAAGAAAGAAAGAGCATTATTTAATAAACTACCAGTGAGAGATTGTGCATTTTAATAAGTAAAACAGTAGGAAAAATCTGCAAATAATAATAAATTAATAATAATAAGTAATAATAATTATATCCAGTATAGCAATTCTTCTCTTTTATCAAAAAATCTGGAATAAAACTACTGCCCTGCAGTCTTTAGGAAATGCTCGAGGTATTGGGTAAAATTTCTGACGCCAAACAAAGCATTAGCGTCTTGAGTATCATCACGTTCCTTCTCGTACGTGTGAGCAAAATCAACTAATCTGATATCAACTTGAGTCTGCTGCTTATCACCAGCAGCTGGAGTGGGCCCGCCTTCATAAACTATGAGGAGGGAAGTGGCAAAGAGGCTAAGGGTATTCTGCTTCTCCATCCAATTGATGAACTCTGTTAGTTTATCCATGATGCAGTTCACAACGTCAGTGCGGTGAGACCCATCACCCACTTCAAAGAACTTTGTGATTGCTATGAGGAAGGAAATAAAAGAGAGAGAGGGGGGGGAAAGAGAGAAGCAAATAATTATAAAGCACTGGTTTGTATTACATGTATGGTATGCACCTGATAAAGCAGTATCTTCAGTGACACTGCGACCATAATATCTATCATAATAGACATAGTCATCAGTGAATGGCTTGTATATCTAAAGAGAGGGAGAGAGATCACCACAGTGTAATAATACACTTCTCTTCACTCACTCTCATTCCGGTGATTCTGAAACCCAGTCTTTCTTGTGCTGGGTACTTCTTGAGTTCTCTCTCTATCTTGTCGGGGTGGGCGTGGTCGTCCCAGACCCTCTGACCCATCTTTAGATCAAGTATGCAAGGATGAGTGAACCTGTGGGTGATGTCCTCTAGTATCAGATGATCACCTAATGATCAATGATCAATGATTAATATCAGTATCTATGTTAATGATGAATGATCAAATATCAGTATCAGTATCAGTGATTAATATCAGTGTCAATGATCAAATATTGATGAAACACTTTAAAAGATTCTTTGATCACGTGACTGATTAGTTACACGTATATAGCCAAGAACTATTGGCAGCTACCACTTCACTATAAATACTCATGCAAATTTACTATCAATAGCTACAGAATGACTCACTACACACAAATAATGAGTAACTTATTATATTACGTTCATACTAATCCACTTTACAGTATAAATGTACACCTTACATACATTATACATGTACATGTACATTATGCCCATTATAGGTATAATAAGATTATAATGATCATTATAGTGTACATTAGTACATGTAGTCGTACATTTGTGTCCAGCCCTATCAGCAATGGTGG
>NW_003553960.1:0-1736 GCF_000090795.2 Amphimedon queenslandica | reverse complement strand
GCATGGCAAGATGGGGACAGTGTGTCCAGAGATCATATTATACCATTTATAAAACTGTGAGTCATATACTAATCAATTGTGTTTTTAGATTATTTTCTTTTTAAAGGTTTCTGAGCGTGAGAGGTTTAAAGATAACTTCCGCTGCTGGTCTCATCAATGCATTAACTAGACATTAACTAGTAAAAGACTATAGTTATGATTTCCTTTTTGTTAGATCTAGTTCAGTAATAATTATAATTGATGATTTATAATAAACTAACATGACCTAAGCAATAAAATGGTTTAACATACTGAAAAAGTATGAAAGAAAAAAAGAGATATTACAGAATAGAGAGACAGTAACATCGATCTCAAAGAAATTATGATTGAAGGATTGTGGTGGTTTACAGTGACATTATATTAGAAAGTCCTTTGTGCCAATTGTAATGTGCATTATGATTACTATATGCCTGCAATATGGATTTTACAATGCCATTATATTTTTAGTGCAAGTATCTAGTAAATGTGCATGCATATCATGCTTATAATTGAATGGAGTTTAACATTGTTTTTCTACAACAAAAATTTGTACAGCCATAAATATTAAATTCCCTACTAGATCTGAGCAATTGAACATCTATTTTTCTAATGAGGACTGATAGAGGCTATCCATTACTAATAGACAAACATTTTATTAGATCTAGCAGAAACTAGTAATTAAATATATCTAATCATCTATGATACATTCTTTTATATGCACATTGGGTGTGGACTGTGGTCATACACATAAAATTTACTATTCAACCTTTATAACACTGTGTCTGTGTCATTGTTCTCTAGTTAATAATTGAAGATGATAATTCTCTCTCTTTTGTTTGCTCTTTTATTATGCCCGCAATTAGGTTATGGTAAGTACATTTCACTTTTATAATTCTAGTAGATTCTAGATCTAGCCTGTATAAATAACTATTTTTTATTGTAGGAGAGAGTTACAATAATTCTGCTACTAGCTTTTACTTTGGATTAATGAGATACAGTGGATATCTTACAATTTCGACTTTGTCTCCTCTCAACGTCACATATAACATCACTATTGATTCGTTCAATTATACTCGAAATGGAACAGTAACAAAGAATAGCCCAGATCCATATGTATATCTTTCTTCAAGCTTCTATACAAGTTCTAGTTCTTTTGCAGATCGATTTAAGGGGATTCATTTGACAAGTGATCAACCGATAAGTGTGTCACATTTTAGTTATTTCTATGAGTATCTCATTTTACCATATCATGAGTACCCAGGAGTCAGTCAGTATGAATATTATGCTGTTTCTACTAGTAGTTACCGTAACACATCTCTTAGTCAAGTTCTTCTTGTTGGTTGTATTAATAATACTGTCATTAGTATTATACCAACAGTTGATCTCTTCATTCCTATTGATGTACAGAAGAATGGGAGTGATGATATATTAGTAACTAAAGGTAACTCTCATACTATTACACTACATGAGGGACAGACTCTATTGCTGGGTAAAGGGAATGGAAGTGATATATCAGGAACACACTTTATTTCTAATAAACCACTGACTGTTATTACTGGTCACCAGTGTGGCAGTACTCCTGATATGATAGAAATGCCTTCTTGTCATGAGATGCAGTTACAAGTTTCTCCAACAATAACTTGGGGTAAAAGATTTATTCTGACAAATTTCATTAGCTTTCATTTTGACAACACACTGTATTCTTCTTATGTGAAGAC
>NW_003553959.1:0-1736 GCF_000090795.2 Amphimedon queenslandica | reverse complement strand
AACAGTGCAATTAGTTATTAAAATTAGTTATTTACCTTAATAAATGGGCGTGGTCAATAGATCGATGAAAATTGCATAAAATTTTTGATGATGATTCAAATCGATTCTGTAAAATATCGTTTATATCGATAAAGAATCGATATATCGCCCATCACTAATTATAGCTGATCCCAAAGATACTTAAGCTGTTTCAAATGACATACCACCTTGATCTACTAAGTCTAAGCTTTGCAGCAATGCCAAAGTTGTAGGTAAAAGAAGTCTAGTTTAGAAGAAATCGCGTTCGGAAATGGATGGTGACCGGAAGTGAGTGTTTGACCATAGATATTAGAGTAAATGAAAGGGATTGGAAACGAAAGCGTGGGCGTAGCCCAACCTCCATTCATTTGTATTGCTGCTAGGCTGACAGAGGCTCGTTGAAATTTCTGTAACAATTTACCCTTGATTTTCTTTCTTTTAGGAGCAATATCTCGCAAACAAGTGTTCCTATGCAAGTGAAATTAATGCATCAAGAAGCCTAATGTTTCCTCTTTATAATTCTGTTTTCTATTGTACAGATAATTTTACCATGTTAATGCTATGGCACTTTTAAAGCCATAAAATGTATTTTTTGTCATTATAATCCCTTTTTTGAAAACAAGCTAGAGTAAAATGCAATATCTTTATAATCATATGAAAGAGTTTCCATTTGCATATGGAATGATACTAGTTAGGGTTAGAACCCATGAAGCATGAGTTTGTTACAACAGAAAAAGGGCGAAAAGTGAAAAAATTTTGTTGTACCTATAACTCGTTGCAAAATAGCGTTGTAGAAGTAAAAACCTTGCTGCAGGTAGTCCAACACTTTCTATATGGAACGGTAGGTATATCATAAGTAAGCGTCCTCTTGGATCTCCATAAATATCCTTCGAAGTCCTTGCAGTACAGCCTCATTAATGGAGGAGATGGGAAATAAACCAGGTTTTGGGCCGGTAACCAATAGCAACATCAACCAGCCTACGCCCCCGTTTCCAATCCCTTTCATTTACTCTAATATCTATGGTTTGACTCTATAGACCTCTTTGGGTGAGAATGAATTACGTCAAAGAATGATATACGGCAAGGGGCGTGACTGAGCCTGGCTGACTCTGAAATAATTTTCGTGGACGGCAACTTTCTATGGAGTATGAATGGGCTAATGCAGAAAGCAAGCTCTATAGAGATGTTTCCCCGTGGGCGTTAATTGAGGGGTGGAGCCTCGTGTCGGCCATCTTGGTTGGCAAAAAGGCCTATGTGCACGAGCAAAGCCATGTGTATGCAGGTGTGTTTTTATAACAGCAATGGTGGTATGCAGCCACACCTTTACATTGCTGCAGCATGCAGTGCAGCAATCATGCTGGAGCTTCTTCTCTGTCTAAAAAAAAACAAAAAATTCTCTGTCTCAAAACATTCACTAAGTTTTTACATGCTGAACTTGCTTCTTTTTTGTCTCAAAACTTTCACTAATTATTTTTCTCTTAATTTATTAAAATTGTTACACACAGATACATGTGGCAAGGGTATGCACTTTAGTGCTCTCGTCAGAAATTCGGCCACCTGCACATTTAGAAATATAGGAAATGGTACCCTGTGGATATATACCAATCAAAAATTTTATCGTTGAATGATGCTTATAATTACTCCAAACTTGTGCTCTTGCCATCAAGTCACTTGGTCGTTCAACAAATACTTCAGAGCAGTCAATGACAACAGCACAC
>NW_003553958.1:0-1736 GCF_000090795.2 Amphimedon queenslandica | reverse complement strand
CGTGTCCTATATGTGTATGTATGTATGCTATGCTAATACTCATTGGTTGTTATTATTGCATTAAGAGTATACTCAATAGTATTCATTATATTGACCACACACCTCCCTTCTTCTCATCGACTGGTAGAAATCATTGTTTTTATAATGCATAATCTAAACTATTATGTTTTAGCATAGTAAAAAATAAAAGTAGTTCATGTTACCAAGATAAAAATACTACAGTTAAACTGATCTTTCTACTGTTTAAGTCTTTCATGGATAATTGTCTAGAGGACAGCGGCCAAACTTTTGATGAGTGCTACAAAAGAAATGGTCTTTATTACAAGTATGCCACCGTCCAGTAGATCTTTGATCAGAACAAGTAGCATCTTTAGATTTTGCTTCACAAATTCTTCTGCCGTACTTTTCTAGTACACGTGTAGTAATTAGACAATATTCCTTAATTTGATGATTGCTACAGAGATAGTGCAGCATTTTGCATTTGTATCAAATATCACGTAAGACATTGCTTTTTGTCACATACAAACAATCTGACCAATCTAATATTTATTGTTACTAACATCATTAGTTTGACCTACCATTACTGTTGCTTTTTTATTGCTCATTGCCAAACCTTTGTCCTTCACTGTAATGTATTTTATATAAAATCATCTCTTTTATACACTGAAGGGAATGGATCAGTTAGTGTGCAGTGTGTGTTTGTATCAGGATCAACTGCTGATGGATGTCATGTTACTTTTATTTACACTGTCACTGGATATAATATGTTCACTGGAGAATCTCATTGTGTCATTGGAGTTATTGCTTTTATTATAAAGCACCAGGCGTCAGTACAAGGCAACTGATTTTGATGGGGTCATTACTGTTCTTGCTATATAGAGAGCTAGAGCGAAAAGTAATGTATAAGTAATACAACAACACCAACAATGCTAATGTCATGCTGTATGTATTGTATTATACTATCAGTCTGATTGTTATTATGAGCGTACCCAATAGTATTCATTACTTTCTCCTCCTATGTCTACCACACACTCCTCCCTCCCTCTCCTTCTCAACATTATGTCTTCTTAACATTATTTTATGTGACAAAATATGTGTGTATTTGTACATTATTGATCATAATAGTAAATAATAATGAATAATTTTTTTCTACAGTCTCTTTGATGTACAGGGCATGTACTCATATTGGAGCAGTTTTCACATAGTCTGTGATTGTGTCCACATAAATACAATACTCCGGATGAGAGACACTGACTGGTTTTATGACAGCCATCACATTGTTAAAAAGAAAAAAGTTAAATCTATAAGGTATTATATCTTCATATATATATATATATATATATATATATATATATATATATATTGTGTGTGTGTGTGTACAGCAACTATAAATCAGCTTTAATTTTAAATTTGAGTAGCTAATCTTTTGTTTAAAGTCTTTTATGTTTTTCTTTCATATCTTAGGTCTACTGGGCATTTTTTCTGTTTCTGAGAATGGTGTTCACTGCAGTAGTGATGCTCTTTATTGCAGCCGAACCAGATACCACTGATCCAGTTTATATCATCACAGGCTTCACATGTATTGTGAGGCTCTTTATCAATAGGGCATATCTTTTTCTTCTGATGAGTGGTACAGTAATAGTGCTCCTCATCACATTTGTACCAAATACCATAACTGCAATCAGTTTTAGTACAGTCTGCTGCAACACACAATCTACGTCCATACCATCCATCTA
>NW_003553957.1:0-1736 GCF_000090795.2 Amphimedon queenslandica | reverse complement strand
GACGGTATTTTTCATGCAGTGATGTAGGATTTCTTACCACACCAGTTTGCATTTACCCTTTTGTTTCCTTACTTTTTTGCAATTTAATTCTACTACTTTCCTTTTTTAATGTTTTTATTTACTTGTTCAGTATAACTTATTATACTTTAATAATTTTTTACTATTAATATTATTTTTTCACTTCACTTCGCCCACACACACACTGTTTTTTTTTAGTTAGTGTATGTATTATCAGATCCTGAAGATTATCAAAAAGAATTTAACGATAGCTTGATGTACAAATACATTTATAAACTTTATCGTATCAACTCAATACTACTGAAGATTACAATACCTCCTGCTCCTGAAGCCACTGCGACTACAACTAATGTACCTAAAGGAGGAATAATAATGAAAATTATATCAATAAATGAAGAAAAGAAAGGAAAAGAAAGAAGTATGAATTAAAATTGTAATAATATTAATGTAAGCATTTATTATTCAATACAGAGATACAGGTACAAGTTGATAAGAGAATAACATTAGCTCAATGAAGGAAAAGCTAGTTCCACTAATTGGTGTACCATCTACTGATTTTAGAGTGTATGAAATCAGATATGGAGAATGTGAACTGGATGGACTGGATGAGACATTAGTGTACATGGGCATGCATATTCAATTTGGATCAGAGCATTCAGAGGTAAGTTTCATGTGTTATTTGATTTACTTCTAGTACATCTCTTTGTTACTTTGTTTATCTCCTAGTTAATAGTAAGACTGGGTAGAGCATTAAGAAGAGGAGAGTGCAGAATTAAATTATATTTATTACAAGTTAACAATACAGAAGTATAAGAACAATTATTAATCAATTATAATTTTGTATTTCGTTTTAGTTTTGCAAGTATATGATGGAGTCTATTGTTGCTAAGAATACACCAGTTAGAGAATTTAAGAAACAAATTATTGAAGAAGCAAAAGTACAAGGAATCAACTGTGTCCTTGAATTAGACAAGTAAGTACATCATGTGGTTATCATGTGACTATCATGTGACTTATTGTGTAGAATGAGATTACGTGACAAGAATGGAGTATCCCCTGGTAGAGTATATCCTGATGATGAATTGATTTATACTAATAGGGAGATGTATGTAGAACCATTAAAAGGTTAGTACATGTATATTTTTGTACACCAATGTATTTAATTGTATTAAGTGTTTACAATTAAGTGTTTATTAACTTCTATGTATTTTTAGAGCCAGAGAAGATGAAGTATCATTGGCAGGTACAGGTATATGTTAGAAGATGGCGTCCATCGCAACATTCAGTTGACCCTACAGAAGAAGTTATACTGGATACTGATTTTGATTATAATCATATCATTAAAAAGGTATAGGTTATAACCTGAATGCATGTTATAACTGTCCCACCTACATGTACATCTACACTAAACTAGTGAACTAATCTGCACAACATGGTTTTTATTGTAGTGCATATGCTCAAATGACATGTTATGAGCCCATGACTCCCGTTTCAGTTCCAGCTAGCTATAGGCTAGCTCTGACCCTGTCTATAGTCAAATAATGACATGCTCTAGCCTTGTCCCCATTGAGGCTCTTGACACACTTTTGCTTCTCTTCATTGCTCCTCCGATCTCTGTCTAGTGTCTATCATATTACGTGAGGTTTTATCACTTAAGTTTCTTGTATTCCAGTTATATGACCCTAATAAGGAAATCATGGAATTCATAGCTATATTCT
>NW_003553956.1:0-1736 GCF_000090795.2 Amphimedon queenslandica | reverse complement strand
ACCTGTGTTTGTCAGTACTTTGTTATTTATAAAATTGAAAGATGTATTTGAATACACAGTGAGATAACTGCAGTCATAAAATCCCATGCCGCCTCCACCTTCATTAGCAGTGTTATTGGTAAAGGTCAAAGTGGAATTACTCATAACAACCAAGTCTGCACTATGCAGAACAATAGGAGTATCAGTGTTATTGTCAAATTCAAAATGTCCTAATAAGTGGAGGTCAAAACTGTTTGAGTATATTATACCACTGCAAGGCAGGAAAGAGTGGTTCTGTTTTTTTTTCTGACATATTGGAGTGTTACCATTAAAGTTGCAATAGTTCAGATTTGCTATAACTTGTTTAAATGATATGGTAACACTTGAAAATCTTTGACCGTAATATAATGCTGAGCCCAGAAAAGCACTGTTTCGAATGAACTGAGTACCTTCTATAGTAACAAAACTAATAACTGAAGGTTGTCCAATTGATGAACACACGTATAATCCACCACCAGATATCCCAGTGTTCTTTTCAATCTTACAGTTGGTAATATAAACACCATTTGATCCCAGGAAATTAGTCACATTAAGTTCATAAACTATCTTACCACCACCTCCAGACTCATCTGTGTTCCATGAAGAATTTTGTTGCAAGTAATTTTTATTATTGCTAACATTAGAGTTGGTCATATTGAAGCTATTGAAATAAACATCATCAAAATACCCAACATGAAATCCTCCTCCGTAATGAGCTTTGTTTCCATTAAATTTGCAGTTGTGGATGGAAATACTATTATGGTGTGCCCAGGCTTTAAAGATAACAGAGAGACCACCACCTTTGCCAAAGTTATAATTTCTACGCTTTTGGTTTCTTGATTTTAAAATACTGTCAAATCCTTTGTAAGCTAAGTTACCAATGAATACTGAATCTTTGATATCATAGTATAGATTACTTGTGTATATATTTGATACTAATGAAATATCACTTTTTGCACAATCAAAATAATAGTCACCTGGGAGACAGAATGGGAACTCTATCTGAAGTCCACCCCCACCATGCTCATTGTTAGACATACCGTGACCATTTTGAAAGAACTTAGAAGAGTCTATGATCACATTGCCAGAAAAGTAAAATGTGAGTCCAGTACCTTTTGACTGATGCCATGTCACATCATTAATGCTAACATTACGAGTAAGTGTAATATACATGGCAACCTTGAAGGGTAAGTAGTCTTCTTGATCGTAACCAGGACTGTTGATCTTTTTACTGGTACTCATTTGAGATGCTCCACATTGAAAGAGGGTAAACCCTTTGAAGAACAATGTGTCGGAATTATAAAAAGAGAGTCCTGCACCTTCAGTGCAGCTTATGTTAACATCCTCAGCAGATCCATTACCAACAATAGCAAAGTCTGAAACACCTGAAAAGTTATAACTAGAACTCAACTGGTGCTTTCCTTGACTAATGCATATTATCACTTTATGACATGTTTCATTGTTCAGCACTGCTTCAAAGGCCTGGTCAAGGGATGAATAGCAACTCTCATGATCTGAAAAACCTAATCCATTACACCTCTTGTTGACACTTATAACATTAGTGTAATATGAGGTGGGACAGGAAGAAGAGGAAAGAGTAGCAATTGACAAGAGAAAGAGAAGAGGTAGTATCCTACCCTCCATTATCAGAGCAAAGACCTGCATGGGTAGAAAATGTGAGCAATTATCATTATACACAGACATTTTGTACTAACCTG
>NW_003553955.1:0-1736 GCF_000090795.2 Amphimedon queenslandica | reverse complement strand
ACTCTGATGGTCCTGAGGATGGTAGGGTGTGGTCTCATCACCATGGCGACCATAGAAAGAGGCGTGGCAGTGAAGGAAGTGGGGAAGGATGTTAAATATAAAAAGAGAAAACATCATAAGAATCATGATGAGTCCAGATACTACAATAAAGAACATCAACCTACTTCAGTTCCTTATTAATGACACACATACTGCTGTATAACTACTACCCAATGGCTGCTCTCTCTCTCTCTCTCTCTCTCTCTCTCTCTCTCTCTCTCTCTCTCCCTTTTTGTTGTAGATTATAAATTATTATTATTATTATTATTATTATTATTATTATACACAAATTATGTACATGCTTAGCAGGGGCGTATCTAAGCTCTGAGTATTGGCTGGGCACTGAGAAAAAATATGCGGCGCGCGAAGCGCGCCGCGAAAATTTTTAGAGCTAATTAATATTCATGATGGGCGTGGTCAATTAAATACTACGATTATTACTTTAATTAATTTTTATTTTTATTCAATTTAATTGTAATTTTACAGAATGCCTAGAACAATAAAAATAAGTACAGTACAGAGAGAAAGAGAGGACAGAGGAAGCATTCTGAAGGGTTACCAACAAGAACTGCTGGCACCCGGAAAACAGAAGAAACAAAAGAAAAGAGAAAATAAGATAAATAGATAAATAAATGGACAGATAAAATATAAGAATTAATAATCAACAAAAAAATGAATGAATGGATAGTGATATTAAGCTAAGATGTGCACTTCAGTGCTTATATTTTCTTCATTAGTAGTAGTACTGGCCTTGGGAAGACATTCAAACAGACTCAGCAGAGTTTCTTAGCCATTTTCAACTCGATTACTTTAATAATTAATGTGAATAGTCTAATAACTGATTGGTTAGTAGTAGTTATTATTTTAAAAATGGCAGCCCAATTGCCCAAATGGAGCTATGGAAGTCTCTACCATGTCATCATTATATTTACACTGGCTAAAACTATTAGCTATGCTAGTCTTGTCTCATTGCTATCATGATAAAGTGAGCAATATTTTTAAAAGGACTAATATACAAAAGAAAAAAATTTTTTGGTCTGCTGAGTTGGTCGGGCACAGGCCCACCCAGGCCCACCCTTAGATACGCCCCTGACTCTAGCAACTACATCGGACGACAAAGCAGGCTAGTAGGAGCCTTTATAGCTACCTCTCAAGGGTCTTTAGTGGAATAAGGCATCTATTAGTGCTTATATCTATGTTTCAAAAAGTTATGGCGTGCTAAAACAAAGGGATCTTAAGCCAGGATGCCATTACTCTCAAACTAACAGATGCGCACCATAAAAAACGTCTTAGTCCACTGTAGGATGTTAAGAAGTAGCTATAGAGCTAAATACCTTGTCATAAAACCGCCGGGTATAGCCTAGAAAGTCCCACAAAGTATTTTTAACAATCTCCATTCATCTCCATTACGGAATTCAAATTTCACTCTTAATAACCACGAATTAACTAGTTCCCGGAAAACCAGGTTGGCTTCGATGGATCAATCATAGATACTACATACACACATGGATCAATGGACCTTATGCGCTATGCATGCAACGAACTGTCTAATTAAGGCGCACCTCTCAACTGGAGTAAGATGGCGGATTTTTTTGGTGAACAGGCATGCTGAACATTTTCCTGTTTTATCGAGTCATCCTTACTGTAGGAGCCACTTTGAGCTCTCTTTTTGTTTCATCACACTCTACCTATTTCTT
>NW_003553954.1:0-1737 GCF_000090795.2 Amphimedon queenslandica | reverse complement strand
ACAAGGACTTCAATGTGGGGAGAATAAGGCCAGACTTGGAAAGAGATTTAGAAGGTGAAGGGTTATTTCGTTGTGAGCAGCTGTATCTTTATAGTGGTTTGTATTGTATGTTTGTGACAAACATAAGTTACTTCATTCATATACATGTACATAATTTGTGTGTTAACATTGCTTGCTGTTGATGATGTTTATTTGTTACTTTGCTTTAAGGTATTTTCAACTGCAAATGATTTGATGATTCTGCAATAAGGTACTTTCATAGCATGGTAAATGTCTAAGGCTATTGTCTGATTTCGTTTGTGGTAACTTAATTAATGTCTAATAAATAAACATTGTTGTAACATAATGTTTTTTTGTAGCTCTTTGATCAGTGGTGCTTTCACACTGGATGAGGTGCCAGTTTCCAGCTGCACAGGTTTCATATTGTTATAGTCTTACCAATTGAATAC
Organism: Amphimedon queenslandica; assembly: GCF_000090795.2. Taxonomy (NCBI): domain Eukaryota; kingdom Metazoa; phylum Porifera; class Demospongiae; order Haplosclerida; family Niphatidae; genus Amphimedon; species Amphimedon queenslandica. The sequence continues at coordinate 1,288 of NW_003553954.1, read as the reverse complement.
ATAGTAAGATAGAATATTGTGAGATACCATGGTTTTTTACTTTTGTAGATTATAAATGACGATGGCACTGTGCATGTTCATGTATGTATTCAGTATGTCCATAATAATGACTATTAGATAACATTTAATGTTTTTAAATCATGCATTATGATAATGTGAATTTCTCATCTAGAAATATTGAAAGAAATTAAAGGGAATAAGTATTTATGTCTTGTCAAACACTTGGCATTGCTAATGTATTTTCATCCTGGCTTTACGCTGCTGTATTTTTAATTGACAGTTTGATTTTTTTTATTAACATTTATTATTATAATGACAAGTTTTTAAGTACATGTAGTTAATAAAAATTATAGTTCTTGACTGAGGCCCCTCAGGACCTCGGCCTACGGCTTCTACCTCCACCCCTGCTAACTCTCCTTGGTAAATTCGCATACTTTTACGGAATATAAATATAATATTAAGTACATCATAGTAAAGACTTACTATTTGTCTGTTCACAGCTCTGAGCTAAGCAATTATGTGCTGCCTTTGCTGTTGCAGCAAAGGCAGTCCTGGGGCTGGAGGGGCTCCTCCACGAGGGAGCACGGGTGCCACTCCAGGAGGGAGCACCGGCGCGCGTCAGTCTACTGGAGGTAGTGGGCCCCCAGCTCTTCGGAGTGCTGGAGGTGGTGGTGGAGGCCCTCCATTTCCAGCCGCTGGAGGTGGCTGACCTCCAGCTGCTAGTAGAGCTAGTGGTTGTAGCTGGCCTCCGGGAGGTGGTGGTGGAGGCCCTCCATCTCCATCAGCTGGAGGTGGCAGACCTCCATCTACTAGTGGAGGAGCTGGTGGTGGCAGGCGTCCTGGAGGTGGTAGTGGAGGCCCTCCAGCTAATGGTGGTCCGCCATGATACTCATCATAATCCATATACTACCAAACAATATGAAAATATAATCATAGCTTATGTAATTTTGTGAATGAACTGACTTGATGCTTTTTGAGAACAAAGATTGCAAGACTGCGGGAAAAGTTAAGCAGGAGCTGTGAGTGTGAGTGGAGAAATGGCAACTGAAGCTGAATGTAAACTTGAATAGTTTCAGAACAGAAAATAGATCTTAGTAATGTTCAATAATGATTAATACTTATGAGCTATTATAGGTTATGAATATAATTAATGATTCAAAAATTAAAAACATAATTGTATGACGACTATTTTTATAATGCGGTAGGTCTTCTTATAGTTCTTATTTCAAAATTCTTTTCTTCCAGCAATGAACTGATACCTAAGCCAAAAAATTTAATTATTAATAAA
>NW_003553953.1:0-1737 GCF_000090795.2 Amphimedon queenslandica | reverse complement strand
AGGTTCCTGTAAGCTTCACATGGAATGCCATACTCTTCCTTTTAAAGATGAATGTGAAAAATGTTTTGTTGCCATGTCCAGTAAAGATGTTGAAAGGATTGAAATATTTAGCTCTATATTGACAAAGGTAAATTAAGTAATACTTGTTCCTCAGTTTACATTTTTCTTTGTTGTTTAGCATGAAATTACTGAAAAGAAAATACTTAATGGAGGTAGGCCAGTATCTATATAATTAATTTATTTTCTGTAGATTCCTTCTCATCAGAAGATGCTGCTATTGTATCAGAAAAATTGACTGAGCTTTCACCTGAAGGAGCCAAAGCTGTTTATAGTGAATTAATAGGAACCAGCTCAGATAAAGACTGGAGAGACTGGAGAGTCTTCCTGCAAATGATATTTACCTGGGAAGAAGAGAATAAAGATAAGAGACAATTTTTATTAAAGCTTCGGTCAATAACTTTTGCTGATGAATCAGATGCTGATAAAATACAACAAATTGTTAATAGTCATATCAAAGGTCAGTTTGATTATGAGTTTGGAACTAAAATTGTGGCATAAACTGTGACATTTATTTTACAGCAGCTATATATATTTGAACTGAATTCATTTACTATTAATGTCACTGGCACCACTTTGTTAGCTTTAGTATAAAATAAGAATGCATAAATTGTCATATGAAATACAATGGTCTCAAGAAATTTATATATTTTTGAAAGATAAATGATCATTAAAACCTGTGCATTTAATCATGTGTTCCATTTTCTTTGTCAGTTTGTTGTATTTTTATGGCTATAATCTAATTTTTACCAAGAGTAATTATCCACTTTTGTTTTTACTGATAGGATATTATCAGGATTCATCACCTTCAGAACCAATTAAAAATGCTTTATATTTAGCTAATCGACAACTACAAGCTAAAGAGCAGCTTATACAAAAGATGATGGCAAATATTGGTTAGTTTTTTCTTTAAACTAAATTCAATGCAAAATACAAGCTTCATATGGTCATTCCTGTTTGCTTTTTTAACCAAATTTGTACACTTCTAACATTAATTTTGTTTATTTATGTAGAAAAACTTGAAAAAAATGTTGCTCTCACTAAAGAACAACTAAAGGAGCTGTTGAAAGAAAAAGAACAAATATTTGATATTATAACTGGTTGGCGCTGTTATTTCATATTATAAATTATGTTATATTCATTAGATTATGATAAGGAACGAAAAGCTAATCTTGCAGTTAATGAATTACCTGTAATTGAAATATTGAAAAAAAAGCTACAAGATACTGGTTGGTATGATTAAACTGAGTTGCATAGACATGAGATTATTATGATGTTGGTAATGCTGGTACTGTATAAGAGGCATACAGTTTTTTTATTTACGCTGTTTACAGACTGGCACATAATGTAGCTACAAAGTCACTAATATGACATTTCAAATTTAACAAAGCATCAAATATTTCATCTATTCAAACAATAATAGTTTGTGACGAATGTTTCTATTCAGTGAAGCTTTTGTTTATTTAATCCAGTAATTATAAATGTTCTTATGCATGTACAAAGCAGTATTAGCAAGAGTAATTATTATTATTCTATTAATTTATAGACCTTAAAGAAAAAGACTTGCTAATAGCGAAACTAGTGAAGGAAAAACAAGACAGAAGCAAAGTGACTAGTTCTATTGGACTACAATTTAATTACCTGATCCCTTCAATGGGTAAGAGTATTATTGTATGACTG
>NW_003553952.1:0-1737 GCF_000090795.2 Amphimedon queenslandica | reverse complement strand
TAGTTGAACTATAAAAGAAAACTAGAAAGGAATCTTGGTAAAATTCTGGTCCAGATATTACTATTAATATCAGAAGTTCCCTTTGGTGAAAAGCTATCATACAGGTTGTAGCCTGGACATACTACCATAATACCAGAGGAAGAGTTAAGAGTTGGAGCAGCCTAACATTAACAGACTAAGTAATGAAACTAAGATAGCAGCTTAAACATATTCATATCACATGCTAAAAAACATGATGCGGTTTCACTGTGTAAATTATATCCAATAGTTTAATATGGTCCACCTATATTATCCACCCCTTGTTTAAACACTTCCTGGTTACAAGACTATTGTTCTACATCACATCTATCTCTACACATCATTACAAGATATCATTCCAAATGGCAGTAGCTTCTTCTTCCAGTGCTCACCTACAGTTAGTAGCAGCTGCATTAACCAGTCTAATACCAGGGAGTAAAGTCATTACTAAAGATGATCCACTGTACAAGACACTAAAGGACCCAAAGCCACTAACATACCAGGTGATGAGCCAGAATGTGATCGTTGAAACCAGACCAGAGCCTGATCCTGGACTAGTTATACCAATCAATGAAGCCAGTTCCACTGCGACTCCAGAGAAAAACTCCATCACCATCACAGTTCAGTTCCTCAATGGCCAGTCTCACAAGTTTTCAGTGGATCCCAGGGCTACAGTGTATGGACTGAAGTGGTCCATCTTTAAGAGTAAAGGGTTTGATGAGTACTCACAGTATGATGTTAATAACATTGTACTCACCTTTGGAAGGAAGGAGCTCAATGATGATGATCATCTCTTGACAGACTGTGGAATTAAAAATGGCTCAACTGTACAATTTGCAGTTAAACTAAGAGGGGCAGGTGGACCAACCATACTAGTGTTCAATGAGGATTCACTAGATCCTCAATTTGATCATGATTTCACAAACGAACGTGACACAGGAAGAGTTTACCACCGAGGTCAAAGTCAAGGGTTCTTGGGTTTTTTTAAACATGATTACCCCTACAAGCGTCCTTATGGTTGGTACAGAATAGCTCTTAAAGTTAAGGGCAAGTATCCACCAGACGATACCTGGCTGGGTACACTGGTAGCTGGATCTGAGCGAACTGAAAGTTCAAAGGGAGAATGGCCAGTCTCTTATCATGGAACAGGAAGAGAAGAAGCAAAAGGTATTGCAGTTGAAGGATACGACAGCAAACGATGGAGGGAGAAATGTTATCATGGTAAAGGTCATTATTCTACTCCAGATATTGAAGTAGCTGCCAAATATTACACAAAGCCATTTGATCAAAATGGTAAAAAATATGAGGTTGTCATGCAGAACAGAGTTAATCTGAGTCCTGGACACACTATCATAATACCAAAGGAGAAGACACGTGCTGGGGCAGAGTATTATCTGACATATTCTTCTGATGACCTGAGACCATACGGGATATGTATCAGGGAAGTTAAAGAGGATAGTAGTGACTAACTTTACTGAGTGAGAATAGACCATAGCTAACCATTTTAACAATGATATGACTTACTATTAGGATTTAAAATTATTTTTTATAAAAATTTCACTACACAAACTGTTCCTGTCAAAACTAGTACTACAGATGTACTCCCACTAATGTATTCCATATCCTCTAATTCCATTACTGGAAGGCATGTGACTGGCTCATGCCTCATGTGTTGTAGCAGAAGTGAGTATTATATCCATAAGGGCTCTATATCTATCA
>NW_003553951.1:0-1737 GCF_000090795.2 Amphimedon queenslandica | reverse complement strand
TACAATGATGACACAATGACTTGGTTGAGGACAATGCATTTGAACAAGTTGCAACAGGTCATCTACAGCTCAATCTGTTAAATTATGTCTCATCTTGAATTGCAGCATTAGCACACTCCTAGAATATACAGTCAGTGGAGACAAATCATATATACATTACTTAGATTTTCACCATCATCATCACTATTGCTGTCATCGTATATACTGCAGTTTACATCAGTATTTGAGTCAGCATAATCAGGAGCTAAATAACTTTCAAGATCATCTTCCAAGGTGTTACTGCCATGCAGACTTTGTATGTTATCAATAAAGCAAGTATCGTGTCTGCATCATCAATCTGAAGCTCATTACTGATCATATCATTTGTCAGTCCATTTAATGCAAGATCTGAAGCTTCAAATGCCATTTTTCCCTTATGTCGATACCCTGTTGATCTGCTAGCAGCCTGCCTCAATAAAGGATTGCCAAAAGAAAGCCTTTCGTTGTACAATGACTTTATTTGTACTGCCGTAGTACTGAGCTGAGCTGAGCTGCAGCAATCAAAGCTCCTCCCACAAGACACCCCTAATAAAACCGCAGAGCAGACTCAGCAAGCTAGAGCACACTATCTTCTTGTATTAACAAATGTTGCCGTCCATCATGCCTCCTAAGTCTTATTTTTTGCTTAAATGGTAGAACACGAGTGTATTGGCATTGTTTTTTCATCAAACCTCCATGCTGATGACGTTCAACGAGTTTATCCCGGTGCTACTGGGGTCAGGGTGGAATTTGGAAAGAAATATTTTGAGGCACAAATCCTTAAGGTGATGGTAAGTATTAGGATATTATAGCTTTACTAAAATATGCTTTTAGGAAAACGGACCAAACTGAAAGATTGGGTAATAAACTAGTCTCGTTTCCGTCAACGATAAAGTTATGAAGACTGATGAGAATGATAAAATTGACTCCACAACATCACTTGCAGCTACTCTTGATGCTGCTAATAAGGAATTGCCAGGCCCATCAAAGAGAATAGTTGAGAGTAAGAAGGCCAAGGAAACAGCTCAAATAGATGCTGCTAAGTCTAGAGGAGCTCAGATCTTAAGTGCTACTACACCACTCAGCAATCTGACCTAGAAAAGTCATTACAAAAGCAGCTTCAAGAGCAAAAGGAACAGATTGAAAAACTTAAGAAACAACTACAAGTACAAAGTTAGGCTTGCATTGTCATATTCTTTATTTATAACAGTACCATGTAGCTGTGCCTAGCATACCTACTGTCACGAATAATATTTGTGACTTTAAGTCTTCATCGCAGACTAATATATACAATGAGGTATCATGACTAATTTTGTCATTACTATACATTATTGTTAGCTTCAATCTCCAGCTCCTGTCAATTGTTTTTCCAGTCCCTTACCATTGGAACTGGAACATTTATGGTTTTATGTCATATTTATTGATTTCTATGATAGTCTAGCACCCCAGAACTGAATTATGATATTTTGATTGATCTGTTCAAATCTTCCTATACAGTAAGAAGTATACATTGAATAATTTACTTTTCATTCATATGTACATGCAGTCTTCTAATAATACAACATTTGGATTACTGTATGTATATTCATGTCAAACACACATTGATTTTCTGTATAATTACAGCCACCATTAATATTAAAAGCTCCAAATCCTAAGCGTCTATTAAAAGTTGGCTATTATTTTATTTGCAATAATTATCATTATTTATTAACATCCTTT
>NW_003553950.1:0-1737 GCF_000090795.2 Amphimedon queenslandica | reverse complement strand
AAGAAGACCATACATGTAGTATGTACGTTGTATAGTAAGAAATAAAGTGAATAGAAAGGGTATCACAATAAGGTATTAATCAAGGTATGAATGTTACATGTACCGTATAGCTTGAAATTTTCGTGGAATGTAAATTTCGTGGTTTTCGTGGTTATGGGCTGCTCACGAAATTTAAACCCACGAAATCATTGAAGTGCCATCCCCTTACAGGCTATGTAAACTGTCAACCACGAAAATTAAACCACGAATTGCCCCACTAGGAGCAAACCACGAAAATATCAACCCACAAAAATATCAAGCTATACGGTATATCATATATGTGATTATAACTACCAATATACAATATGACAGTACCACAATTGTAATATCAATAATATCACAATTTATGTACATATACATGCATGCACATTAATTGATCTAAATTACCTTTCTAGGCTGGACAGTGAGCCATGGTTTGTCCCTTAACTCATCAATCTGTTCCCATATCTTACCAAGCTCAACCCAAGCTCCCTTTGCACCCAATCCGGAAACCTTTCCCATCAAATGAATTGGAAAAATATAAAAACGTTCTGCATTGCCAATACCGCAATACAGTCGGGCAGCCAAGCCTGATTTCTTATTTCTGACCGGAAGTGACGTTTTTCTCAAAATGGCTGACTTTTAGTGTGGTAGTGCCACTTGCCTATTTTGATTGTTTATGTCAAAGCTAAGAAGTCTACAGTTACTTTGCTGTTCTCTGAACTTTTAGCATTGGATAGAGATGTAGCTAACTGATCTTCTACATTTATAATCAAGAACTGTTCGTGTTTCAGGTGCTTGTTTCCACTGTAAGGATTTAAAATGGCTGACACAAAAATCATATTAAATTCTATAACTTGTAAAATAGAGTGAATGCAATCACACTTACAAGGTAGCTTATTAGTATTATATATGCCTGTTATTCTGCAAAAGTTTCATTGCTGTAGGAGAAAAGGGAAAATTTTTCTAAGGTATTAAAGATCCCAGCAAGTAGCCTAGCTATGTGTTTGTGTGTGTTTAGCATTATTGTATCCATGAGTATAGTCTATAATTCTTGATATATATGTAAATTGTAGCTATTGTAGTGGTTTTCAACTTTCTTTATATCTGTATTTGGAAGATATCTTGAGATTTCATGAGAGCCGCAATTTTCGTTCATATTTGTACTCACATGAACTGTGTTAAGTATCTGGTTGCCTATTTTGGCATTATAGATGAAGGTTATTGTGAGGATATAGACTTTGATCCCAATTATTTTCTTCCTGGATAAAGATATCATGATTTATTACAATTTTTATAATAAATTTTAATTAATTTAATTATACTTAACAATAAAAAAATTGTAACTTCAGTATTCTTTGGAGTGCAATCATGAAATTTTGGTATGTGATACTTAAAAGGTGTCTTTACAAGGTAATTGTTGTCTTACAAGTATTCCTTGTGAGGGAAAATTTTTCTAAGGAATAGAATTATTGTGTTCAAAATTAGCTGTAAGTTCCCCATAAAACAGCATAGCTTTGCTGTTTTCATAAATGATGTGCTCTATTGATCAAGCACTTTATCTCTCATTGTGGCAAGTCCATTGCTGTGATAGTTCTCTGATTCTATCCAAGTTTTCATGTATCTATGTATGCTACCACCCACGCAGTTGCTCAATGAACGAGAAATAGGTTTATACATAATTTATATGGACTTCCGGTTGCTTGGCTGCCCGACTGA
>NW_003553949.1:0-1738 GCF_000090795.2 Amphimedon queenslandica | reverse complement strand
AAAACTATAATTTAAAATACACATGTAATCAATTAATCGTATTATTTAATTTACCGGGAAATTATTTATTCAACCTCCCGGGAATTTACTTATTCAACCTCCCGGGCTACTTATTCAACCTCCCGGGCTACTTATTCAACCTCCCGGGAAATTATTTATTAACCTCCCGGGAAATCAGAGGTAAGTTAGTTATTTATGAACCTACAACCAAGCAATCTGATTGGTCAATTACAACTAGGCATGGTAGAAGTCGGTTTAAACCGCATTGAAATTGTCCACACGTAAACTGATTTATTTCTAAACCGGTTCCAAACCGCTTTAAGGGTATAGTGTAAACGGGGCTTAAACTAGCACTTCTAATGCGCATTGAACTGGTTTGGAACCGGTTCCAGTCATTCCACACCTGATGCGCATTGACTTCAATGCGCATTAAGCCAAACCACCTCCATATGTGGTTTGAATGCGCATTCAATAGATAACCAATGGCAGCTGGACCAGAAATGCTATCAAAATATACATGATCCTGAAGATAGTGTGGAATCACTTGATGAGCATTCAATGCGCATTAATGAGCCGACTTCTGGAACCGGTTTCAAGTGTAGAAAGGCCTTAAAAAGGCTTTATAGTTATAATATAAATATATATGTAGCACACAATATTATTTTGAGCAGAGATGGTGCACCATCATGCACAAAGCAGTTCATGAAGATTATCTTAGTCCGGCTGCTGCTGTGGCAGTCCACTGACTGCATGAGATGACATGAACTCCAACAGTTGAACAGTGCAAGTGCATTTCTCAAAAATTTGAGGTGATTAGGCTACAAAATAATTATATATTATTTCTAGAAAATAAAGGAATGAAATTTGTAAGAACTATAGCTCCAGCAGTCAGCATTGCTGTGACAAGTCATATATATCAGTAGTCATCATGCACCATATTCATGTAAAAAATGGAGATTTTTAGGCACACTAACAACTGTTTTATAATGCTTTTAAGTCAAATAATACTGAATATAAATATTTAGTGACATTTCATTCCAAATAGTACACTTTTTACTACTAATTCCTCTATCAAGGACAACTTTCTTTGCCGGGACAAAATAGTGGGCCAAATGCGTTTTTGCAACACTATGCGCTCATAAAGGACATTAGATTGTGGCAAATTTTATACTCTACCATGCTATATCATTTATTGTTGTGTCTGGCTTACTTGTTGTGAGTGGTCCAGTGTTTAGTTATGGCAACCGTCTTTGTGAAACTCAACAAAAGTCTTGATTCACTCGCACCAATCATTATATGAAGCTATAGCACCTTTAGAAACATTAAAAGCAGGTCTCTTGTCCTTCTCAAAAGTTCTATACATGAATTCTTTTACAATATTAAGAAAAAGAGCTCATTTTAGTACCTCAGTAAGCAAAAGTCCACCATGTTTATTTCCAGGGACACGCCCACTTTTTTCCGCACATAAAAAATAGGAGATCGTGACAGTTGCGATCCGCCTGGCTAAGAGAAGGTATTATTAATCTTGCATACTATTCTTTTACTAAGTGTGTAATGAATTATTTTATTTTAAAAAACTAACAATTAATTAAATAATGTTATAATAATTATGACTTGACAACAGGAAGGATTGCAGGGAAGATGGATACTGTCACAGTGTCACTGCTCCTTGAACAGGGGCGTAGCTGGGAAGGAAATGATGAGGGGGTCCAGTAATAAATGGCGCGCGAAGCATGCC
>NW_003553948.1:0-1738 GCF_000090795.2 Amphimedon queenslandica | reverse complement strand
TTATCAATAATCTTGTCTAGTAGAGTATAAGTCTATTGTACTTTGAAGTGATTTAAAATGATCCATAAAAACTTCCAAATTATCAATTTTAAAAATGTCAGGAGCAACAAATGACAATAATGAATAAGGGTCCCGATAAAAGTAGGAGTAGGAACAGGAGTAGGAGTACTGAGGCTCGACTAGCAGTGACTGGCAGCGAGACTGTTGAAGATTGAGGCACTGTGTGCCGTGTGCTGTGAAGTGCTCATAACAGTCTAGGAGATGGCTGATTCCGGGGAAGTGGCCATATCATCTATTGAACTGGAGAGTATTCAAAGCAAGGAGATGGAAAGACGAACATTGATCAGTAGAAGTAATACATCACCACAACAAGTATGCCAAAACGTGAACATAGAGTTACATCAGCTGTTCTAGCATACTAATAATATGCTATACTTTATTATAATCAAGTGGGTTTTGTATAAGATCAATGATGAGACCTGCAGTACAAGCAGAAAACAGCTTTACTGGTTAAAGTACTTGAACCAATCTTTATCAATTCTCATACTAGATCTACATCTAATTAAGTGCAGTAGTTAAGTGACCTCTGCTTTCAAATTTTGCTGTGTCATCCATATATGCCATACTTCTGACCACAGGAATTCAATTAACAACTCAATTGAATGCTGTGGCCTTAGTAATTTCCTGCCTTAGACTTGACAGCAAATTTAACTAGACCTCCAGCAATTGAAAACTATTTTTTTGATTTAGTTGAGTATTTATATTATCTAGTATATGGGTAGACTAATCAACCAATCAATAGTTTGCACTATTTATACATAATGAATATTGAAATTAATAAGTGTGAATAGTTGTGGAATTAATTTTCTTTCTCTCATAGTCAGTTCCTGATGATTCAAATAATGGTAGCTGCAGTAATCTTTCTCAAGAATCTGAGAGTGAATTTTTTAAATACTCGTATGATATTGAAAAGATGAATAATTTGCTCAATAATGGTGCTGGTAAGTGATACAATAATAATAATAATAATATACAATAATAATAATAATAATAATTATTATTATTATTATTATCATTTTGCTCAAGTCATTGCATCAGTGTTCATTCATAAGAGAGCTATAAGCTGATGCATTTGTAAATAATATAGGACTGGTTTCCATGTACATGTAGTTGTTGGTGTCAGTTGTATGGATTTTTTGGTTAGCACATAATTTTTGTTGGAATCCATCACTGTGACTTTTGCCTCAGAATTGTAAAAATGACCAACTTTTGAAAAACACCTAAGGCTATAGCCCATGGCTTTTTCCAAAAAATGGCTCCGAAATCACCCCAAATTTTTATTATAGTTTCTGATACGTATTGATGTACTTAGGCTGTGTAGAAAGTTTGAGCTGATTCCAACTTAAATTTTTCAAGTAATGGCCAATTTTTTAAATGGCCAATTTTTGAAAATTACCCAAGGCTATAGCCCATGGTTTTTCCAAAAAATGACTCTGAAATCACCCAAAATTTTTGTTACATCTTCTGATACATATTGATGCCCTTATGCTGATTTGAGTTGATTCCGAGCTCAATTTTTCAAGTTATAGCCATATTTGTCGATTAGTACATGTATGTCTGGGCATGGCAAGGAGGATGTTACATTCTTCTAGCATTGCTTATGTAGAGTCGTGCAAGCATTTTAAATTAAAGAATATTTGAATATAATGAATTAATTATGCCAATATGAATAAAATAA
>NW_003553947.1:0-1738 GCF_000090795.2 Amphimedon queenslandica | reverse complement strand
ACCCAAAAGCATTGACTGCATTGTAATTATCCGCACAGGCTACTACACGATAACTATGTGGAAGCCATGTCTTTCATGCAGTGGTGTAGGATTTCTTACATCACCAGTTTGCAAGTACCCTCTTGTTTCTTTACTTTTTTACAATTTAATCCTACTACTTTTCCATTTTTAATGTTTTTTATTTACTTGTTTCCATTCTTTTTTCTTAAATTTATAAATTACATTCTGTTATGATTATGTGGTTAGGTTAATCATATTCATGCTAATCACGTGCGCATAAATTAAATGGCGTCAAACCACAAACCCACACGGTGCTCCAGCTGGAATTTGTCTTCCATTGTTCTCTGTCTTTGCTTCTTTTTGAAGCCACATGTCCAGTCCTTGACTCAAGCACAAAGGAATGATGTAAAAGCCAACTCGAGCGGTTCCCTGGTTTAAAAGATTTCCGTGTTGATAGAAGAAAGATGAAAGAAAGAAGAAGAAAAAGTCTGAAGAATTTTGCAGAAATTTGAATTTGGGTCTATTCTCCAGAAATGCTCCCGCTACATTACAGTCCACCTTAAAGATACCAGGAGAATCGCTCAGTGAAGGAGAGCTCATCTAAGCCATTTATAAGGCTGTGCAACGTAAGATAAAAGAGTTATAAGTGTTTGAAAATCATAAAAGCGGCCGCCATCTTGAAAAATCAACCTCAATCCTACATATAGGCTACCGCCTATATAATAAATTAGTGAGTTCAGCAAATTTCTTAGTAGGAGCTTAAAATTAGTAAATTAAATTGATAGTGTATTAATGAACTTACAACAATCTGTGAATGATCCATTGTTATCTGTAGGTCCTTGTTGTTGATAGTATATATAATTCAAACAGGTATATTATCCATTAGTATAGTAGTCAGTATCTTACCATTGTAGTAATTGTTAGTAGATCCAGTCAATGTAGATACTACTAAAGTCTATTCAGTTTCACCTGACCTATTGATTTTTTGTTATAACTTTTGATCAACATGGAATTTAGAAATTTTGTTTGCACCATTAGAATCGCTAGGTCCTTCCCGTCCTTTAGATAAAAAGATCGGGTCAAAGTGATAAGGCCTTAGCCTTTTTTGGATGTCCCTGTATAAACTCAATGACATACCTTTGACCGCAATTATGCAGCTAGAACAGCCAGATTAAATTCAGCTGCTACTTATCTGCATCCCTTCCACGCAACAAAAACAATTCCAAAACCACAAATACGTAAAGAATGCGGATGTGACGTAGTTATTTATTAATTGAAAAAAGCCAGGGGTCAGGTGAAAGTGAATAGACTTTAGTACAACTGATAGGATCATCAATAGGACACTCATCTTCTTTCTTATTAGTATTTTGCTGATACATGTACGTGAAAGTGATACTGTGAATGCTTCCCTTTTATGTTACATCATGTAAACCTACTCAACACTGTTGGAACCAGCATTCAAACACTAAAGCAAACACTGTGATGTTTGTCTTGGACTTGGTTGGGATAACATTTGTATTACATGTTGCTAGACTTCAGAAAATATGCCTTTACATCACTAGCATGTTGTTAAAGCAATGCATGCAGGCCTTGGGTTGCCATAGAGCAGACACTGTGGCATTTTGCTCCAGGCTTTATGGTGAAGTTACATGTAAGCAGTCTAGCTAGTTTTGATCAAAAATTTTGAAAGTCTGATCCAAAATTTGGTGGTACAACACTTGTATTACTAACTATATAC
>NW_003553946.1:0-1738 GCF_000090795.2 Amphimedon queenslandica | reverse complement strand
TCTCCTTTGCCTGACATAGAAGTAGGTCAAGAATCAGGCTATGTAATTTTTTGTCGGTAAGTGAAGTCTACTGTCTACATGTGCTTTTATTATTTTAAGGAAAATTATGTTCTAGTCTACTTCCTGCTGTGCTTCCTGTCAGCCTTTCATTTAAAGCAGTCAGCTATTTGTATTCCTTCAATCTCTCGCATCCCTTTTCTTTCTCCCTATTGTTTCACTGTAGGCCACTGTAGCAAATAGGAAGATGATTTCTGGTTTTTCCACTATTGCTGCTGCAGTTGTCATTCTATTGTGCATCACTGATCAATGCACAGCTCAAACTACCAACTGCTCTGCTCTGGCCAGTAATGGTGACTGCAGTTTCTATGATTGCTTGAGTACCAAATTCCAGTGCCGTGATAATGATTATCCTCTTGCTTATGGCAGAAAGTATTGTCTCAGATATGCCAGCGAATCGAGTTGCTTCTCAACCGGAGTAAGTACTGACATGCACATTATGGCATCATACTTATTAGTAACACGGCAGTGTTACTAAGTAGGATTCACCCCCAAACAAAATGGCTGCCATGACTTTTGCAGCCTTGCTATACCAGGAATGCATATTGAGCCTTCAGTAATGAAATGGTGTATGGAAATGTTATAGTAGACTATTTTGTTTAATTTAAACTATCATTTCGTAAACTATCATTTTGTCCCAAAATGATAGTTTACATTATACGAAAATAGTTTTTGCAAAGTGTATGAAAATATTATAGTAAGCTATTAATGACTGTCAATTTACCAAAATACTGTACTCGCCCCGATTATTGCAACAATTATAAAAATAATCTGTGCATGGCACTCAATATAGAGGGTGCATTAACTAAATCAAGTGTGATAGTTATATTTTATACTATACCACCTTATTTGTAATGGCAAAATGGATTAACTTAATGATACCTTTGTGAGGGAAGTATATATGATGTTATGAATGAGTGATAAGGGCATACCTATTTTGGTCTATCCAGCCCTTATAGTCTCATTCAGATGTAACTATTTTAGTCTCACATAGCCAGACTGTCTACTCCTTTTTGACTTAATTTAGCTGCCCAAAAGTCAAAAGGTAGGAGCCCAGAGTCTTGCCACATGAGACTATAACTATTTATGGTAATAATAGCAGCATGCATGTCAGGAATTTCTCATTGTTTAGTTTAGTAATTAAGCTATGAATTTTGGAGAACATGCTATTATTTTTTAATATAGGGCCAAGCATGGGTTACTAATGTTAGTAAATGTTTGATGCAGTCTATTGTTAACAGTCCTCTCTATAATAATGTGAATACTACTTGTGATCAGTTGGAGACATTTACATTTGAAAGTCATCCTAGATGTTACATTGAGAACGGGTTCTGTACAAATATACTATTATCAGATCAATGTCAGAATCTTGTTTGTATTGGAAATGAAGTATTTACTGATAGAGACTTATATAGCAAGCGAGCAATAGACCAAGTGAGGGAGTTTATTATTAATATTCTTATTATTATTTGTTATATTTTGTATAGATTACAAGGACAGCTGCTTCATGCTCCTCCCGTATTTCTACATTCCTTCTTGATGCTCGTGAGTGCCGTTTGAGTAGTCCTGATCATGCTCTTGTAGCTGCTATACGCGATTATTTAGGTAAGTATACTACTATGTAATAAATTGATGATGCTTGTCTGTTTGGCCATGCAGATTGTAATGAAAGAGTTTTTGA
>NW_003553945.1:0-1739 GCF_000090795.2 Amphimedon queenslandica | reverse complement strand
CAGTGACTCTTGAATTTCCAAGGAATGTATTCAAGTGCCGTAAATGTTCAAATAAAAGCCCGGGCGTTTATTTCTTTCCAGGACAAAAAATTGCGTAAAATAAAAAAAAAGTAAAACTGGGATTCGAACCCGGACCTCCAGATTCATTGCACTCAGCTTAACAAGTTAGGCCATTTGGGACAGTCTAAAGACTGAGGTACTTATATTGAGTAAAATATGCGTATCTATACTTGAAGATTCTTGGTACCAGGCATTTATTCAAGCCCGGCTTTTATTTGAACATTTACGGTACCTTTTCCAAGACAAAGGATCTGTTGTTAAGGGTACACCTGGAAAGCTGTTTGAAGGAAGAGACTTTCCTTCAGAGTTTTTCAATAAACTGCACTTCTCTTGCTACAATAAGGATGGTGATGGCTGTTTTGTGACTTTTCCCATATATATGTACAGCCATATTAAATTCAGTCTTCAGAGCTTTGACTCTGATAGTAGAAAACTTAATCATTGTTTTTCAGAGGCTCTTTCTTTAAAACTGATAAAGTCTTATTGTCATCAATAAAACACTTATAATAATGTCTTTGATTACTATGTGGAACTCAATTGCATGGGTAGAGCTAGGTCATAGGAGCTAGAGCATGCATGCATACTCATCTTCTGCTACATCGTCTTCATCGTCCTATACAGTTTGCTTTCTTCTCTTAATAGATATTTCATTTATCCAGCAATCCATATTGATTTTATTATATTTTCTCTTTTCATATTTGAAAGATGCTCTATCCTTCCTTCAGTTTCAATGACAGCCTTGGGAGCATATTGGTGATTACTGGACTGGTAGTGTTTTCGAGCTAGATCATCATTCTTTTCTACTCCTAGTACCATCACAATGTATGTTAGTAATTGACAGTGTATAATAAAGTACAATGCCTTGACTGGAAAATTTTTTATTCCATTGTACGAGGTTAATTGTTTTTGAACATGTCGTGCCATTATGTGCATAAATGGTGTTATATTTTTCTTTAAATGACCATCCAGCTTTATACTATTAAAATCATCAATCCATTTTAGTCCCTATCGTGAAACAAGCTACTTTATATAGTAAAGTAAACAATGTACCTTCTCCTCTACAGTCATACATTTGTCTGGGTCATTGCCAACAATACAGCCATATAGGTCATTAAAATCCTAATCAATGAGTTATAGTACATTAGTATAATACTATATTGTCATTATTGTTATTCATAACCATCCATAGTTTTATTTTACGGCCATTACTGTCAGTGATTATATCCGGAATTGAGGGGGGCAGTTTTGACAGTAACTTTTTCCGGTCATTACCTAGAAGTGATGTCTAATGAAGCTCATTGTTTACATCCTTTGATTTCCAAACCTGTTATTAACTGTGCGCTGTTGGATATTAACATTATGATACGTACCCTTAATGTTATGCCACAATTTCTTATTTTCATCAATAGGTTATCCATATGTGTTGTTGAATCCTTGAAAAGTTTGGAATCTGCCAAAACTGTAGCATTGATAAAATTCCTGATAAGGACATCACATATTCGGAGGAAAATATGTTATTCATCAATTATAATCTTTAAATTTGGTACATACTACATTATGATTATTGTCATAACATTTGTAATGTTATACCTTGTCAATATCAAGATTAATTGGAGGACAATGCACTACTCCAAATGTCTCATGATAGAACAGAGTTTAGTGTTCTTTCTTCCGATTGC
>NW_003553944.1:0-1739 GCF_000090795.2 Amphimedon queenslandica | reverse complement strand
GTAGTAATGAGCAGAGCATTCTCCACAATGGTTAGGTATACAGAGAGCATTATCAAAGTTAGGGCAATGAGTAGTTGAGCATGGATCAGAATAACACTCAACAATATTCACACCTTCATCACACAATTTATTACCTTCAAAAAATTAATAATTTTTATAAAAATAAAGCTTTTAAAGCAAAAATTTTACAAAATTCGTCTAAGTAATAATATGCATTATCAGAAAATTTATAAAAATAGAGAATTTCTTCATTCCAATTTTTACAAAATGTAATGTACTTTGGCCAGATTTTTGAGCAACTTCAAATTTTTAAAAATTAAATTTTGATTGGAACCATATCAAACTTTCTACAAAACAAAAATACATGTATATGTATTTTTAAAATTATAAAATTTGAGAATTCTCTATTTTTCTATTTTGGCAAAAATTTGTTTGAGACACTGTACTGTAGTCCATTGTCATAGGCACAAGTTTTGAGCAATTTCAAAAAAATAATTCCAAACAAATCTAAATTTGATCGGAATCAGACAAAACTTTCTACACAACATAAAAATATGTATATGTATCAGGTAAAATTATAAAATTGAGAATTCTCTGCATTCGAATCTTGGCAAAATTTGGCTTAAGACACTGTGCTATCGTATGGCTAGAAAATTTCGTGGGGTATTTAATTTCGCGGATTTCGTGGGTAACTTTTTAACCACGAAAATTAATACCATGGAAATGCTCACTGTGCATGCGCAGCATGTGAAAATCAATGACTTAATGCAAGTGCACGTGCAAAAACGCGAAATTTAACTCCCTCAAAATTAAAGAATTAAGAGCTTTTCACTAAAACACGAAAATTTATGCCCTCGAAATTTTCTAGCCATACGGTATAGCCCATGATCTTTGGGCTGATTTTTGAGAAACTTTAAAAATTCATAAAAAAGCGAAAAGTATCAAAATCAGCTGTAGCTTTGTAAACAACATAAGAACATGTATACATACCAGAGAAAATTATAAAATACAGAATTTTCTACTTTTAAATTTTGGTCAAATTTGGCTCCAGACACTGTACTATAGCCATGATCATTAGCCCAATTTTTGAGCAATTTTAAAAATTTATAAAAAATCTAATTTTGATTGAAATCAGACAAAAATTACTACACAACGTAAGAGCATGTATACGTATTAGATAAAATTATAAAAGCTAAAAATTCTCTATTTTTCAATTTTGGCAGAAATTTTTGAGCAATTTTATAAATTCATTAAAAAATTAAATAATGATTGAAATCAGCTTTAAATTTGTATGCAGCATAAAACATGATTATGTATCAAATAAATTTATAAAATTTAAGAAATTTATCATTTTCAATTTTGGTAAAATTTGGCCCAAGACACTGTACTATAGTAAAGGTTTTTAAACTTAATTTTGAGCAGCTTCAAAAATTTATATAGAATTTAATTTTTATTTTAGATTTTAAAGAATAAGTTAATGAAGTATACTGATGTGACTTATTGAATGTAGCCCAAAATATTATTGTTTCAAAGCTGTACATCAATACTTGCAATAATTTTACTGATAAATATCAAATATAATCTATTAAATTTTTTCCCAGTATCACCCACCCCTGGTACAATAGTTATAGTGAGGGTCTGTACTTAAGTGTTCTTGTTTTATAATTCCCTTACCTCTGACACATGTCTGTAGACAGCTGCTCAAGGTTTTAAAGTTATTCCTGTTACCTTGACACCCA
>NW_003553943.1:0-1739 GCF_000090795.2 Amphimedon queenslandica | reverse complement strand
CGGTTCAAATAAAACTGCCAATATTATAACCGCCAATAATAATTCCAATTTTATGGGCGGGTTAATTATACTAAAAAATGGCAGTATTTCTCACTATTTCAGTCACAGAGTCAAGACTGTGGACAAGGACTGCCAAGGAGCAGCTTGAAGAAGAGCTGAGTGTGCTTAAAGAAAAGACAAGATAGTCAACCGCCAAATTAAATGACTGCCAATATTATATTTAGACAGTTTTGATGCAAAACCGCCAAAGTTTTAGACCGCCAAATTTTCCGGCTATACGGTAATAAGCCCTCACTACACGGTTTTGGAGTATCATACAATAGTTTAATTGTGAGTGGCGTTTATTGGTGTCAGTAAACATTATAAATCCAGCTCTTAATGCATAAAGCTACACCTGCACGAGCCTATTAGAGATATAGTGAGGTACTGAAAAAATATTAGGCCACAAAAGTATTTGTACAGTTGATGTGTATAATGTAAAACATAAACTTACCTACAGTACTACATATGGTAATGTACAGTGAAGAGGATAAGAGAGTTTACACATGCAATACTGTAGTATCTAATAGTAGTTTAGTGTTGACTGCCAAACTGACAGCCAAGTGGCTTATTGGAATTATGCATTGTAGAGCTGAATAAAGAATTTAATAACATCAAAAAAGGGATGTAGGGTAAAATTTTCCAAACACCTTGTATGCATATAATTGACATAAGAACTTAAAGAGGTCTTGTCTACCTTCTTTTGTATCTTAAGAAACCTTCAGAAATATTCCTATCTTATATTACTGTTAGAAAAGTAAAAAATTGAACTCATTTTGAAGCCACTTTTTTGGCACACCACACATCCACCTACACAAACTTTATGTAAAGTACATTGGTAGGTCAATTATTTTTCAAGTATATAGATGTGAGAAATCATGAAGACTCTACCCTGTTTAGTGAATGCATTTGCCATAAGGTAAGTATACATCTGTTGTATAGGCTTTGGTGGAGGAAATAAATAGAAAAAAGGCACAAAAATTGGATAATAGTTTAGTGTTGACTGCCAAACTGATAGCCAAGTGGCTTATAAATGAACAGGGAAGCATTGGAATTCATACATTGTGGAGCTGAACAGAGAATTTAATAACATCAGAAACAAAGATGCAGTGCAAAAATTTCCTAAGATTGTTTTTTACCACCTTGTATACATGGTTGACATAAAAACTTACACAGGTCTTGTTTACCTTCTTTTGTAACTTAAAAAAATCTTTAGACACTACTTCTGACACTATTCCTGTCTTATCTTATTGTTAGAAAATCAAAAACTTGAGCTCATTTTGGAAGCCACTTTTTTGGCACACCACACATTCACCTACACCAACTTTATGTAAAGTACATTGGTGGGTTGGTCGCATTTTTTATGTATATATAGATGTGAGAAATCATTAAGACCCTACTCTTTTTACTGCATGTGTTTGCCATAAAGTAAGTATACGTAGATACATGTTGTATAGGCTTTGGTGGAGGAAATGAATAGAACAAAAAGACAAAAACTTGATAGTAGTTTAGTATTGACTGCCAAACTGACAGCCAAGTGGCTTATAAATGGACAGAGGAGCATTGTTAGTTCAGGCTTTGTGAACCTATTTTTAGCAGTCTAAATTTAGCAAGATTCACAAAAATAATAAAAGGAAGTGACCAGTTGTCTTGAATCACTTCTGACTGGAGGTACAATCTTCTCAATAGAAAGACACTGT
>NW_003553942.1:0-1740 GCF_000090795.2 Amphimedon queenslandica | reverse complement strand
ATTGCATTGGTTTTGGGTATTTTTTTATGCAGTGGTGTAGGATTTTTATATCACACCTGTTTCAAATCCCCTCTTGTTTCTTTACTTTTTTACAATTTAATCCTACTACTTTTCCATTTTTAATGTTTTTTATTTATCTTAGTATGTTTCCAATTGACTTACAGGATGAGTTATTATTATAGTTTAAGTTTGTGCAGATAGGAAGAGTGCACATTGGGTTATTTGCATATTATAGACAATGGATGCCAGTCAGATGATTAAATGACTGATCTTTCAGCCACATCAGAAGTTGAACTGTCTTTACATGTTGTATTAAAGCAGAAGTTTTACAAGTTGGACAGTCATCAGATGGTGAATACCATAATACATCATCTGAACCATTAATATCTGATGAAGATAAACTGGGCTCTCTTTCAGTGACGGACACTGGCCTAGTGGAAACCATAGGCGGCAGAACCAGGGGGGCTAGGGGGGCTGTAGCCCCCCAAGGTATCAAATAGGGTGGGCTAAGCCCCTTATCCTAGAGGTATCTCAAGATCATAGTATTACAAGGTTCTAACTTACAAAAACCTACAAATTGCTTGCAGTGTACATTTATAGCTCTCAATCTTACAGAATATAGCCTTTCCTTTCCAAAATTTCCAGTAGCTACTATTTTCTCATTTATTATTTATTACACTTACATGATTATTATTATTATTATTATCATCATCATCATTATTATTTATTAATGAATCATAAATTGCATGCAGCTAGCACCTGTCACACTCCACACCCTTCTTGCTGAAAATGGCTCAAAGGAACATTACCTCATTCTTCAAGTCACCATCAGGAAGTAAAAGAGCTAGACCCTCTGAAAATGATATCTCACCTTCTATTGCTGGATCTGACAGTGACTCTAGATTTACCAGTGACTGTGAAAGTGAACTTGGTGATCATAATGAATTAACTGTTCCTGTCACTATGATAAGTGATATTGACCATGAGCACCTTCAAACTGAGAGTGCAAGGTCTTCGACAGTCATCAATCCCGTTTGTGATGCTGAATGTTGCCAGATGCATATTACTAGTAAGCCTTATCAGCCACCTATGTGTCCTAACTAGCAAAAAATTACAAGGCCAGCAAAACCGTTATTTTAACAATCTTGGTTTGCAGATCATTCATGGATTTCATACTGCATTACACTACACAAAGCTTTCTGTTTTTCTTGTCGTTTTGCTGCTTCAAAGTCTCTCATTAGTGACTTAAATAAATCTTCAAATAGTTACAATGCCTTTGTCATTAATGGCTTTGACAATTGGAAGAAGGCCAAACAAAGATTACGTGAACATAAAAGAAGTCAACTTCATCTGGAAGCAACAATGAAGCTACAATCACTAAACTGACCCTCTGTTGCCTCACAACTATCTCAGCAGCTTTGCAAGGATCAAAGTCATACACGACTAATGTTATTGAGGGCTTTGTCATCAATACAAATGCTTTCAAAGCTGGGTCTACATTTTCGTGGTCATGTAGAGAAAGAGGGAAAATTTTGTTTAGCTTTTGCTATGTCATTCTGAAGATGTGGAAGGCCTAAAGCAATGGGTTCATTCTGGCAAATATGTCACATGAAATCATTAACGAGGTGATTGAAATAATGGCTCATGAATTGTTACGTGGTATTATAGCTAATGTAAAATGTGCAAATTACTATGCGCTTATTGCAGATGAGACACAAGACGTTAGTAGAATTGAGCAAT
>NW_003553941.1:0-1740 GCF_000090795.2 Amphimedon queenslandica | reverse complement strand
CTGAAGAAAGCTATGACAAAAGTCATGGTAGTTTATGGTGTTCATGAGTTTTGTGCACTCTTTCTACTCACTATAAATTTCTCTTCTTTCGTAGACTTTGGTGATATATCACCAATCATTCAACAAGTTAAATACTATATTTTACTCATTATACCAACTTTTATAATACTACTTCTTCCTGTTGCAATAGCAATCTTCATGAAGCCAGTCAATGATCGCCTAAAACAAATCTTCAAAGTACTGTGTCCACTATACTCATACTGCAAAGTTTGCAAAAGAGATGACGTCGAAGAAGAAACAGCAAATCCTCAGTAAATACGATCTAAAGCTGGAACAATTTAGTCACCTAATTCTATGAACAAAAAGTTTAATTAAGTTTAGTTTTATTGTTAGTAAGATTTAGTTTTGTTTTGTAAATTGAAAAAATTAAATGTTGAATTTCTAATGTTTCACAATGATTTTGTTGTTCAAACACAAAACTAGCCACTAATTTGACATTAAGCAAAAATGCTAAATAAGGTAGCTGTTAACATTACATTAGGTTTTCAGTACATTTTGTAGTGCTATGTTGACAAGGTGATGTCACTCAACATTCTCATGGCAAAAAGGGTTGGGCTTACAGTTTATGTATCATATAAAAGAGCTAGATCTACAATCACTTCTTTATTGCTAAAAAATTTTTGTCTAGAACTATGAACAACAGTACTGAACTTCCAGAATCATTTGGTGCCATTCATTCAGCTTTGCATGTCTCAATCTTTGCAGTAATTGGAATCCCTCTGTTTACGATAAGTTTCACATTTATAGTGGCACTGCTGACTGCTAAAGATGTCAACTGGAAAATGAGAGTGGTTCTTATTAATATCCTTATCCCAAATATAATCTATTCTCTAACTGCACTGCTCTATAACTTAGGCTATCCTGTACGTGTTTATTTAATTGAAGGAAACAATGATGATGCCGCTATTACTGCATCTTGCTTCCTACCAATCCCATTTTACGGTATAGCTAACCTTGGAAATGCATTTGGAGGCCTCCTCTTCTTTGTGTTAGTATACATTTTCGCTAAGTATGGTTTAAAGAAGTTAAAGTGGATCGGTATTGTAAGTTACATTGCTACCATCTGGGTTCTTATCTTGCTCTTTCGTCTTATTTCAATCCTTTTAAATTTAAATTATCTTAAAGCAATAACATCCATTGGTGGATTTTGTATATTCCCAGTAGATCAAACATTTATTGCCAGCTTTATTGTTGATGCTCTGCTTATTATACTCAACATCACTTTTGTGGTAATTTTTAGCACTTGCAACTTTTTTTTGTAAAAAAGAATCAAATCGGAACAGAAAACTCAGATGGACCCAACCGTTTGAAGAAGGCTATGACAAAAGTCATGGTAGTTTATGGTGTTCATGAATTTTGTGCACTCTTTCTGGTCGTGTCAGGCTTACATGTCTTTTTATTAGATTATGCATCACCCATCATTCGATACGTTATATACTATGTCTTACTAATCATACAACTTTTGTCAATACTAATATTTCCTATTTCAGTAGCAATCTTCATGAAGCCAGTTAATGATCGCCTGAAACAAATCTTCAAATTACTGTGTCCACTACACTCATGCTGCAAAGTCTGCAAAAGAGATGATGTCGAAGAAGAAACAACAAGTCCTCAGTGAATACAATCTGAACAATGTAGTGACCTACCGGTAATTTTATGAACAAAAAAAGTTTAGTTTCA
>NW_003553940.1:0-1740 GCF_000090795.2 Amphimedon queenslandica | reverse complement strand
AGAATAAGTCTCCTTACACCAGACATCTTCACTACTATACAGGATGGGCCATAATCATTAACCACACCTACCAATTAACTCAGACCTCCTCAGCTCGAGCAGCTTTCAGGTTGGCCCATTCCTTTATACAGGGGGATCTGCGCATGCGCAGCAGACAATACTGGCCACACCCACCAATTAATTAACTCAGACCTCAGCTCGAGCAGCTTTCAGGTTGGCCCATTCCTTTATACAGGAGGATCTGCGCATGCGCAGCAGACAATACTGGCTAGGGCTGAGGCTATTATTCGGGAATAATTTTGAGAATAATGGGTCTAAATTTGAAGAAAGAATAGTGGGTGGAGTTTAAGAATAATTAGAATGGTTTGCAGCAAAAATCATTAATATTCATGAAAATTATAATAAAAACTTTAATAATGGTTAGTTAACTGATAATAATAGCTAATTAATTAATAATAATAGTTACTTAAGTAATAATAATAGTTAATTAACTATACATAATTGTCAGACTCATCTATGAACTGACAAAATGTGTGCTTATCATTTTAAAAAATGGAATATAAGTTGGGAATAATAGGGAATAATAAGGAGTTTTTTGAGAATAATGAACATTTTTTACAAGCATTTCAGAATAGAATAATGACTGATTTTTTGAGAATAATAGCCTCAGCCCTAATACTGGCCACATTCACCAATTAATTAACTCAGACCTCCTCAGCTCGAGCAGCTTTCAGGTTAACCCATTCCTTTATACAGGGGATCTGCGCATGCGCAGCAGACAATACTGGCCACACCCATCAACCTTCTGGAGCATTCTAGCTGAGAATGTTGGTGGGTGTGACCATAATTATAGAATAAAGATCCCAGTATTCTTTCTTCAAAGTTTCAGTGAGAATTGGTGTACCAAATAAGAAACCATTACTATTCTAAGGCCCAGCCAGAATCAAGATTGTAGCAAGAATATATCTTCTGTAGACCTTTTATTGGAATAAATCTCACAGGAATCAGCTCATACTTCTACACTGCATAAGTACATGTGTATGCATCAGGAAATGTAATAAAATTGGAAAATTTTCTACTTGTCACTTTTTGTGAAATTTTACAAAAATCCCTGTACTATAGTATAGGGACTTTTGCCCGATTTTTGAGCAACTTTAAAAAATCATAGAAAATCCAAACTTGATCAAAAACAGCTCAATCTCTCTACGCTGCATAAGTACATGTATATGCATCAGAAAATGTAACAGAATTGAGGAATTTTCTACTTGCCAATTTTTGTGAAATTTTTGAAAAATCCCTGTACTGTAGTACAGGGACTTTTGTCCAATTTTTGAGCAACTTTAAAAAATCATAGAAAATCCAAACTTGATCGGAATTAGCTCAATCTTTCTACACTGCATAAGTACATGTATATGCATCAGGAAATGTAATATAAAAGAGGAATTATCTACTTGTCAATTTTTCTGAAATTTTACATGAATCCCAGTACTACAAGAACATAAAAAATTTAAAAAAACAAGATGAAGTAGGATTCCGAACGACCAACGAAAATCCGAAATGAAAATCCTACTCGTAACGCAAATTCTACTCTACATTGCAAAGTGATCTGTAATTCTTACATAATAACATTAAAAGTACAATGTTGAGTAGAATTTGCGTCACAAGTAGGATTTTCATTTCGTATTTTCGTTGGTCGTTCAGAAT
This sequence comes from Amphimedon queenslandica, assembly GCF_000090795.2. Lineage (NCBI taxonomy): Eukaryota > Metazoa > Porifera > Demospongiae > Haplosclerida > Niphatidae > Amphimedon > Amphimedon queenslandica. The sequence continues at coordinate 36 of NW_003553940.1, read as the reverse complement.
CCTACTTCATCTTGTTTTTTAAAATTTTTTATGTAG
>NW_003553939.1:0-1740 GCF_000090795.2 Amphimedon queenslandica | reverse complement strand
CTGTCATTTCTAAAGGGGACAAAATCAATTCATGGTACATAAAATTTTATTATATCAATGATTATTGTTATTATTGATTGGACTATTACTTTTGACTTACAGGATGAGGTAAAAAGATCTAGTCCTAAATTATTATGAAAATAATATGTTCATTTTTATTAATCTATGATACTTCAAAAACTCTTCTTTACAACACAATAGGAAGTAAGTACTAATCTATTTAATTTTAGATGCTTTTTTACATGTGTATTTATTGTCCATTCTTTTTTAATGTCCTTTGTTCATTTGTGATACACGAACTCTTCATTGCAACACAATAGGAAGTAAGTACTAATCTATTTTAATTTGAGATACTTTTACATGTGTATTTATTGTCCTTTCTATCTTTAATTTCCTTCATTTATCTGTGATACACAAACACTTCTTTGCAACACAATAGCGAGTAAGTACTAATCTATTTTAATTTGAGATGCTTTTTACATGTGTATTTATTGTCCTTTCTATCTTTAATTTCCTTTGTTCATCTGTGATACACAAACTCTTCTTTACAACACAATAGATAGTAAGTATTAATCTATTTTAATTTAAGATGGTTGTTTACATGTGTATTTATTGTCCTTTCTATTTTTAATTACCTTTGTTACACAAACTTGTCTTTGCAACACAATAGGATGTAAGTACCAATCTATTTTAATTTGAGATGCTTGTTTACATGTGTATTTATTGTTTTTTCTATCTTTAATTTCCTTTGTTCATCTGTGATACACAAACTCTTCATTACAACACAATAGCCAGTAAGTACTAATCTATTTTAATTTGAGATGCTTGTTTACATGCGTATTTATTGTCCATTCTATCTTTAATTTCCTTTGTTCATCTGTGATACACAAACTCTTCTTTACTACACAATAGGAAGTAAGTACTAATCTATTTTAATTTGAGACGCTTGTTTACATGTGTATTTATTGTCCTTTCTATCTTTAATTTTCTTCGTTCATCTGTGATACACAAACTCTTCTTTGCAACACAATAGCGAGTAAGTACTAATCTATTTTAATTTGAGATGCTTGTTTACATGTGTATTTATTGTCCTTTCTATCTTTAATTTCTTTCGTTCATCTGTTATACACAAACTCTTTTTTACAACACAATAGTTAGTAAGTACTAATCTATTTTAATTTGAGATGCTTTTTACATGTGTATTTATTGTCCTTTCTATCTTTAATTTCCTTTGTTCATCTGTGACACACAAACTCTTCTTTACTACACAATAGCGAGTAAGTACTAATCTATTTTAATTGGATATGCTTTTTACATGTGTATTTATTGTCCTTTCTATCATTAATTTCTTTCGTTCATCTGTGATACAAAAACTCTTCTTTACAACACAATAGTATGTAAGTACTAATCTATTTTAATTTGAGATGATTATTTACATGTGTATTTATTGTCCTTTCTATTTTTAATTACCTTTGTTACACAAACTTGTCTTTGCAACACAATAGGACGTAAGTACTAATTTATTTTAATTTGAGATGCTTGTTTACATGTGTATTTATTGTTTTTTCTATCCTTAATTTCCTTTGTTCATCTGTGATACACAAACTCTTCTTTACAACACAATAGTCAGTAAGTACTAATCTATTTCAATTTGAGATGCTTGTTTACCATGTGTATTTATTGTCCTTGCTATCATTAATTTCCTTCGTTCATCTGTGATACACAAACTCTTCTTTACAA
>NW_003553938.1:0-1740 GCF_000090795.2 Amphimedon queenslandica | reverse complement strand
ATTACTATTGTTATTATTGGTTATTAGTGATTATGTTAGTTATGATTAGTTATGAGTATGAGTGGTGAACATGTGTACTGTTACTATTTTTAGAATGTTAGAGAGTTCTTTGTCTATTGTTATTCTATTGTCAGTTCAGTTCTCTCTCGTGCTCTCTCCCTCATGTATTGATTGTCCTGGACATTCTCCCTCTCTTCTTCCTTCTTTTTTTAACTTAAAAGTATAATTATAACACTGTCAACTGTTGCGCCAATACTGCGCGTTAGCAGCTGATAGCACAGTGAAGGGAGTAAACATCACAAGTGCTGAAGTTGTGACTAATGTGTGAGAAACATAACAACCTTGTGACGAGGTTGTTCGAAGGTCAACAGGAAAATGAGGTTTTTAAATGCACCCCACTATGATATGAAGCTATTGCTACTATCATATATAAAGGGACCATTGACCAGTACTTATACAAGACAATAAAGATAACATTAGTACATTGCAACAGTTAATTTGATGGAGAGGATATCATGATATCTAATGAGATATTGACAATATTGAATATCACCCACTCTTACTTACTACCGGCAGATGTGCTACTAGTATTTGGCTGACAAACAGGTCTAGGGTGCCAGGTATAGTAAAAACATACCAAAGCATAACTGAAGAATATAAGACCTATCTCCTCTTTATTGACTAATTATTCAAAAAACATTTTTCATGTGTTCAGTAGTACATCACTATATTCAGGGTACATGAAATGTTGTGTTTTTGTGTGTCCATGGACATTGTTACTTCACATGTTGTATATAGTGTAGAGATGTTTGTAATAAGTCACTACATAAGAGAGAGAGTGGGATGTACTGTAGTAGAAATTTGGAAGGACCTCTAATTGTGATCCTGTAGAAGGGAACTGCCAATATGATATCCACCTTTATACTATAGCATTACAGAAATCTTTTATAATCACCTCTTTTTGAAATTCAACCATATAATGCAATCTATAGACAAAAAACATAATTATTGTGAAAACTGTAGCTTCATTTACTCAAAGATGTGAAATTCAGATACTTAAAATACAGGTATACTTTGTGTTTAGTAACTATTGTGATATTTCAGTTATAGTTTTTGTATTGTATTTGCAACTGCTGCATTGAATATCTTTTCTTACTATATATCCTTATTATTGTGAGTGGTAGTCCATAGATGATGTTACATGTCACTATTAGCAATGAGATATCATCACTCTTAAGTCGTATAATAGAAGGTATCAAATACCGTATGCTGGCATTCTAGGATCCATTAAACAACTATTGTGTATTGCGAATAGTCATTGTTATTACATGTATAACAGTTTTTATGGAGACAATATCATGATATCTAAATGAGACATCATACTGATGAGACAATATTGAATATTACCCACTCTTACTTACTACTGGGAGATGTGCTACAAATTTGGCTGACAAACAGGTCTAGGGTGCCAGTTATAGTAAATACATATACCAAAGCAAAACTAAAGAACATGAGACCTCTTATCTCCTTTTCTTTGACTACTCAAAGAACATTTGTCATGTAGTCAGATAGTGCATCACTATATTCAGTGTACACAAGTAAATAAAAAACATTCAAAAATGGAAAAGTAGTAGGATTAAATTGGAAAAAAGTAAATAAACAAGAGGGTACTTGCAAACTGGTGTGAGAAGAAATCCTACACCACTGCATAAAAGATAAAAGGCTTCATGGTAGTGCTTA
>NW_003553937.1:0-1741 GCF_000090795.2 Amphimedon queenslandica | reverse complement strand
TCTCTCTCTCTCTCTCTCTCTCTCTCTCTCTCTCTCTCTCTCTTTCTCTCTCTCTCTCTCCCCCCCCTCCCTTCCCCCCCTCTCTTTCTCTCTCTCTCTTAAGGTTTCATGTCCCAGAGAAGATCTTGCTCTACCTTTAGTGTATACTGGTGGATTATCAAAGCCACTCACAATATTGGACTCTTTATCTAACAAAGATAATATATCACTTAGAGAAATTGTGAGTACTGATGAGTACATGTGCAGAGGCATCGCTGCCTAAGGGGCAGGTAGGGCAGTTGCCCCACCAATATTTTGAAGATCAGTAGCCATTTTTATTAAAATTAGTTATTAATTCAAGTTAATTCATTTAATAACCATCCAGGACTAACTCAATCACTGCTTACTTCTTCACACACACCAACAACTGACTCATAATGTAGAAATACAGTCGGTAGTTAAGCAATTTATTGCTGGAAATGAACGCTATTATGAATTTTGGGCATCAAAAGTTATTCAATCAATCAATTAATTGACCAAAATTGACCAAACCCATCATGAATATTAATTAGATACGGCAGAATTTTTCGCGCGCGAAAAGGTTCCTTCTTCTTTATACACCTAGTGCCCTACCAATCTTTCAAGGCCAGCGACGCCCCTGATGTGCCAATGTATTGTGTGCTTACTGGGAAAGAATTTAATGATACATGTACATGTACACATGTACTTATGTGTATGTTATGTAGAAAGCTTGATTGGATTTTGATCATAAAATTGGATTTTTATGAACATTTTAAGCTACAGTGTACTCAAAAATTGAGCCAATTTTTTTCAAAAATTAAAAGATGGAAATCCTTTATTTTTATAATTTTATTTGATGCATATACAATTTCTTATGTTGTGTAGAAAGTTTGAACAAATTTCGATCAAAATTAGATTTTTTATGAATTTTTAAAATTACGGGTGGAAGTCCCTGTACTATATTACTTGGTCTTTGGTCAAATTTTGTCTCAAAATGATTAGGACAGAATTCTTTATTTTTATAATTTTTTCTGTTCACATACATGTACATGTTCTGATGTTAGAAAGTTTTATCTAATTTTGGGTTTTTTTTTTAAATTGGCCAAAGCTGGTCAAAACTGGCTAGGAAAGAATTCTCCATTATTTTCTGATGCATATACATGTACTTTGCTGCATAGATTTTTGAACGAAGCACTATGTCAAAACCCTGTAGGAAGGATTCCCATAATCCCATCAAACTCTGTAGTAACTGAATGACTATCATTTATTTTTAAATCCAGAGTTGGCTGGAGAGTGAATTATCAAAGCTACATAGCCAGTTACGAAGGCTTCATACCTCCCTCTCTTTATTACCAAAGGGTACTCCAGTACTAGCTACTCTAAAGGAGGTTGATCCTCTTTATAAACTGGCTGGACCACTCAAGTATTGAAGTGTGTGGTACAATAGATCTGTTATCAACTGTATCTCAAGAACTAATGACCCTATCACTAGCTATACCTGGGGTGAGTAGAGAGAGGGAGAGAGAGAGAGGGAGAGTGGAGGAGAGAGTGGGAGAAGGAAAGAGGAAGAGTTCAATTGTTGTAGAGTGAAATTGTGGTTGTATCTGTTTTGCTTCATTACTGATGAATGTGATGGTTGATGTGAACAGGTGGAGGATGTTTTTGAATTTTTCTTGATTGGTTCTTGATTTGTACTTTTACAGCTTGAACAAATTGGAATTCTACAGGAAGATATGTACCT
>NW_003553936.1:0-1741 GCF_000090795.2 Amphimedon queenslandica | reverse complement strand
CTAAAACTATCCTTTGCTGCCGTTCAGAAATGACAGTCCGAAGATTGAGAATTTTGGCCGATCATTGGTATTGTCGGACACCACGCTTTGAGAGCTTATAACTTTCTATGCACTCTAGCTAGAGCTACAAATTTTGTCACGCAAATAAAGGATAACTATTGCTATAATACTCTGCAGTTTCATGAGATGGCAATGTATAGTTTTCCTAAAACAAGTGTCCGAAAATTGATGGTGTACGATCATTGATAATGTACTCTAGTAGTGTTTTCAAAATAGGTCTTCCAAAAGGTGCTAGCCAAAATTTCAAAAAATTTTCTTCTGCAATTACCATTAACCTCAACTCCACCTATTATTCCACTATTATTCCTATTTCCACCCAATTATTCCAGCATTATGCCTCATGTGAGGAAGCCCCTATTATTCTTCAAATTATGCTGGCATAATAGGCTCACCCCTACACAGAAGACAGCAGCTGACAGCAGATTGAACACAGAAGATAGAAGAAGTTTAGTAGATCCTGCTTAAGACTGTTCTTTTAGGAATGTCAACAACAGAAGAGGAAGGTAGAGAGATCAATTAGATATTAGATCTAAAATTGCAATTTTAGCCGATTTAAATGTGCATGCTTGAGTAGTCTACATTCTACAGTTAGTAAATTTTTATCTGTTGTTTCTCTCAGAGTTTCAGCCATCAGAAAGAGACAATCACTCAACAGTGAGGGTAGGGGACAACCTTTACATGTGGGGAGGATATCAAAGAAGCCTCACGTACGAACACGAGAGCGACCGAAAGAGAGAGATCACATCAGTTGTGGAAAAGTTCAACCTTCTAACTGGAAAATGGGAGCAAAAATCAACCAGCAACAACCCTCCACTGGGAGTGCGAGGCTATGCATCAGCTTCCATTGAGGACGAAATATTCTATTTTGGAGGAGCTTGCAATCATGACAATTGTCATCACAATAGCTTGCATAGTTTAGATGTCAATACTCTCGAATGGAAGGAGGTGGCAAAAACTTCTTCTACTTCGGGGCCTATGCAAAAGAGAAGTGGAGCTATGCTTGCATTAGAGTTTAAGAAAGGAGATGGGGGCTGTCTTGCAGTAGTGGGTGGATATGGTCCTGTCAATGATAATACTCCAGTGCAAGTTGGTGCTCAGTATGGCAGGGATGAAGCTGATGATAGCTTTCAATACTGCAATGAGATTCATTATTATTCTCTGAATAAAAGTAAATTTAATATTGTTAACATAAAATATTCATGACATGTGTTGCATGTGTGTATTGTATTGCTTCATGCATACAATATAGATGCATGTATAGAATAGATTTATTCTAGGAAATGTTTTTATACATGCATGAGTAGCAGTATTCAGTTATGTAAACTGTATGCCTTATAAGTTCACACAATGGGGGGCCGAGGGCTTATGATAGATATCCATTTATGATTATTATTGCTTGCTTAAAATTATGCTGGATATAATCTTTAGGACAATGGCTCTCCCCAACTGTTACTGGAGACAGGCTACCTCCTATTAGTAAGTTCACTCTGACTCCAGTGACTGCTGACAGTGCCATATTGTTTGGAGGTATCACTCCTGATGGCCCAAGCAACAGACTTTATACTTTAAAGTTTAAGGAATCAGAAGTGGTGAGTTTGAGAGTAATATTTAATAGCTGCCTATATGGTTACAGTTGTATAAAGCTGCCACAAAATTAACTAATTTGTCAAATCGCCCACAC
>NW_003553934.1:0-1741 GCF_000090795.2 Amphimedon queenslandica | reverse complement strand
TGGAATCACTTGCACCTGGAGGATGTATCTAACCAGTCACTATCAGTCTTCACAGCTGGACTAACCAATAACTCACTACAGACCCAGTGTAAGAGACTGGAGGTATGGTTGGATAATGCCACTGATGAATTAATACACAAATTATTACAACCATCACTTCTATACAATATTCAGGAGTGCTACTGTGGATTATTATTTGGTCAATATGTTCCCTGTCTTGTATTGTTAGAGTTCCTCAATCTTCCTCAATTGAAGATACTGCACTTAAGAATGGTCCAACCTATTATACCAACAGTTGACAATACATACTACACAGACAAGTGCACTGAACTTGAGAAATGTATAGAAATGAATTCAACACTACAAGAAATGAAGATTGAGTATGGTGGAGAGAATGAAGTAACAAGTACCATTAGCAGTGTCATTAGAGGAGTAACAAGAAATAAAACAATAACATCATTAACAATACATGTAAATGCTCCTCCTCCTCCTCTACCTGATAGAGTAATAGAGCAGTTACTAAAGGACAACAACACATTACAAGCTCTTTCACTGAACATACCTGATAAACTCCTACCATCATCACTGAATATAGTAGAGGTGAACACACCACTGACTGCTCTAGAGATAAGAAGAGGATGGAGGAGTAGTAGTAAACTGATGACATCATCACTCCTTCCACATATCAAAGGATTACACTGTCTGATACTACCTGATCCATACCCACCACATCTTCTATTTCTCTCTCATCCCAGTCTACATACACTTACTTTACCACTAGACACAGCTGAGAGTGCTATTGAACTATTTACTATTCTACAAACCAATACTACACTTAAAGCTCTGAGTGTGGAGATAAAGGAGGAGAGAGTATATACCAGCAGTATGGGTACTAGTCTACAAGACATGCTAACACAAAACCAAACACTGAAATACCTTGAGATTAATGATGTAAGGGATATTAAGAACATTCCCAGTTCATTCCTGTCCTTCCTAACAACTGGTCTCAGACACAACACCAGTCTACAGCAGTTGAGTGTATCCATTCCACTGAATGAAGAGATAAGAACTTTTATTAATGTCATCTCTCAAAAGAACAATCTCACAGAACTAAAAGTGAATTTCAGACCAGATCAGTCATACAGTAACTGTAGTGAGGAAGAGAAGAAACAAATAATGACACCATTGTTTTATGAACAGGTACTACCTGCTGTTACTAACATGTTACAGTCACATACAACCATCAGACTACTGAGGATAAAGTGTTGGGATATTAATAAAGAGTCATCTCAACCTAACTGGATAGAGCTAGTACAACAGTTATATGAAACTATCTTCATCCATCCATCACTTGAAAGTATTGAGATTAATACTGGATACATTACTCCTCTCCTGAGGGATACTCTTAAAGATCAAAAGAAGACATTGATTGATAGACACAGAAAAGAACAACCACACAAACCACTACCAATAGTGAAGATTGATTAATTATTATTATTAATTATTAGCGGGTCTAGTTTTTAGTTTATTCCTTTTTATTTCTTTAGATAATCCTTTTTTGTAGTGTTTTTTTTAAATATTTCAATAAACAAAAAGAAAAAAGAGGGAGGGAGAGAGAAAGACAGAGAGAGAGACACAGAGAGAGAAACACACAGAGAGAGACACACAGAGAGAGACAGAGAGAGAGACACACAGAGAGAGACACACAGAGAGAGACACACACACACAGACACAGAGAGAG
>NW_003553933.1:0-1741 GCF_000090795.2 Amphimedon queenslandica | reverse complement strand
TTGGGGGAAATTGGATCTCAATGAATTTTCATTTCTATGAACTTTCTTCTCAGACCAATTACAGTATATGCATCGTGTAGAAACAAACAAATAGAAGAGTGCTGCTAGAGTGGGGCTCACTCAGGCTTGCCAACTATACTAGGTGAGTGTAAAACATTAAGGGGTAAACAAAACAATTAACATTACGATAAGGAATCTAGTTGTCCACATCTGTGTTGAAACATGGTTCAAGACAAGTAAATATTGTTCTACTGTGAGTTGCACTTCAAGTTGTCTCAATCCATGTGTCTCAATCCATGCCAGATTTTCAAAGCTAATTGCTTCCTTTGGTGATTAAAATCTCTCCAGACTCCAGCAATAAGCTCAGTTTGGAGCATATCATGGAGTGGAGTCCCAAGGAGTCAAGTCAAAAACTTGATTATCAGTTCACAGCTTCTCTGTAGCTATTATTGTTATTATTATTATTATTACTTTACAACACACAGAAAAAAGTAAGGATAAGTAGCATCAGAGATAGGACAGGATAGAAGTGTTGAAGGACTGACTCCAACTAATGGAGCAGCCTTTATAGTAGAGTAGAAAGAAAAAGAAAAGGAAAAGAAAAGAAACAAAATTTAAGTACATGAACAAGAACTACAGGGACACAAATAATGATATGTGCATGAATTATATGAATCAAAATGCAATAAAAAATGATCCCAGAAGTGATTGATGATTTGTTGCCGCTTTAATTGAAGTGAAGATGCCGAGAGGTCAATGGCTGGTAGGTTGTTCCAGGTACGTATATCAACAAAGATGAGTTTTATATTTAATTTATTGCATTTATGACTTTCTCTAACTGTTGGAGAGGTCTTTGGACGGTGTATTTGCCTTATCTTGCTACTAGAAAACTCATGACTTCTTCCCGTGTGTTGGTCGCCATTTTATTTCTACTAGGACGATGTTAAAAACATTATGGGGCGAGCACGAGCGAGCTTTGTGAATTTATGTGAAAATAATAAGCTATTACAATTTTAATACTTCATTTCAAGTTGTCAATGACAAAAATGAACAAAACCAAGTTATTACATGTAGTTGTGTCACTGGGTCAACTTTGGTTGAGTTTAGCCTACTCTCTTTATTGATTGCAGCTTATATTCTATATCTTTGAAATGAGGCTTTTAAAATAAAATGACTTGAAAATCTTCGTTGTCTGTCTAAAAGAGCCTGTTGCTTTAACTGGCTTTAAGAGCTTTTTACACTGACTTGCAAATGCCATCAGACTGATGGCATTTGCAAGTCGGTGTAAAAAGCTCTTAAAGTTAAAGCAACAGGCAATCTTTCTACTGTGTTCTACATCTGATGTAGAATACAGTATAGAAAGATTGCCAGTTTAGTCAAGTCAGTCAGAAACAGGCTGACATTTGCTTGACTTTTACAGTTTACTTATGCTATTATATCAACAAAAAGGAGTTTCATAGTTACTTTATTGCATCTTTCCTCTTCTTAAACTGTTGGAGAAGTCTTTGAACGCTGTGTTTGCCCTATCTTGTTGCTAGAAAGCTCATAACTTCTTCCCGTGTGTTGATCGCCATTTTATTTTATTGCGGCCACTCCCACTTTCAATAGAAATATTGAAATTTAGAATCTATTGCATCGCTAATGCATGTGCTAGCATCACGGATATATAGAGGAGATACGGAATACGTACGTGTACGTACATATAGTCGGTTCAAGTTGAGTTGCCCAAGTACCACCCCTT
>NW_003553931.1:0-1742 GCF_000090795.2 Amphimedon queenslandica | reverse complement strand
CCAGTCTACAGCTAGTGTTCTCCAATTGCTGTACCACACTTCTAATAGCCTGAGGAAAGAAAAGAAAGGATCCTTTATACACTATTAGCCCACAAAAAATAATCACTGTTACATTAAACTGTAAACATGTTATTTATTTAAGAAAAGCATGCTAATGCAATTTCATGCATCAAGTGATGTGGTTGGCTTACATCCAATAATGATGAAAATAAACACATTAAGGAAGTGTTCCTCCTGCAGCTCAAATGTGTAACCAAAATACTGAAATACTACGCCATGACAATTTCCTTTTTAAAAGATATAAATTCAAAAAAGCCTTTCTTTTTATTAATTATAAGCCGGGAGAGCTACATGCATTAAGATATAAAGAAGAGGAGAACACTCGTCTGTGTGAAAATTAAAATAATGGAAATTTAATATCGTTGACATAGAATTTGCTAAATGAAATACTCTCAAAAATTATTGACACTGTATATAAATTAGCTTCAGCTCCTTAGCTACAGAGAGTTCCATGCAATGAAAGCATTACCATATCTCTCCTCCCCTACCTCTTTCTTTTGGTGTTCTTGTAAAAACGAGTCGCGAACTCCTGAAAATATACTAATGGCGTTCTCCAGGCCTCCTTCCGTCCCTCCCAGCAGGCTCATTCCTTCTAGTACCTTCTCTCCATCACCTCCTTCCCTCTCTTTATCTTCTTTAGCGATAATCGAGCCAGTTTCTTCACTAGTTGCCACGCCACGTGATTCCTCGTGCGCCATATTTTATAGGCGTGGTCTTTTCTTTAAAAGACACCTTCTAATCAAAGATGGCGGCTCGTCTGAGCACAAATGCTTTCGTCCGAACCTTGTACTTCATTGTATTTCTGGTGTGTACACAATTTTACAATATTGCACTTATTCCCCCCATTACTAGGACATGCTGGGAGTTAGTATGATCATTGGAATCATGATACAAGCGTTTAAGAGCCGAGGAATATCTCCTTCTGTAACTGGCCTAGTTGGATCTCTCTATGGAGCTATTCAGATATTCTCTGGTCCTGTCATAGTACGTTAAAGGATTCTACATAATGTCAATGGAGGATATTAATTTAAAAAATTATAATAGTAGTAATTAAAGTTTTGTGGTGGGGAATGCAAAAATGCCTGGAAAACTTAGAAGTACCAGCTTTATGAAAGCCACTGCAGTTTTGATTCAGTATGACCATTGATTGCTGCAGAAAGAATTGTAGCATGCATCAGAACATCATAATTGAGAACCTGCCTTAAGTCACTTGCATTTTTAAAATGTTGCAGAAAAAAACTAAAATTTTATGGTACTAATGCATTTTCACTCTTTCACTCAGGGTAGATTGGGTGACGTGTATGGACGTAAGAAGTTCATGTTCTTATCTTATTTGATGCCAGGACTGAGCTACTTAATACTTGGCACTACATCATCAGTACACCTACTGATTGTGAGCAGAATTCTTAATGGTAAGAGGGCCTAGATCTACATGCAATAATGCACATAATGTATTAATTGTGATTATCATAAAATTCTGTCTTTATATGTTTGTAAAAAGTTTGAGCCGATTCTGATCAAAATTAGATGTAATTCAATGGCTAAGTAGAATTCTCCATTTTCGTTGCACACAGCTCTACATGTTTTATGCTATGAGTATTTATGAAGTTTGAGCTCATTATGATTAATTATTATTATTATAGGTGTATTTAAACATGGTCAGTTATGCTCCAGAGCCTACA
>NW_003553930.1:0-1742 GCF_000090795.2 Amphimedon queenslandica | reverse complement strand
TGTGTAGCATATCGACACGTGCCAAAGGATGAAAGACAAAAACTGGATTACAAATCGCAGAAGTGTATGTTTCTATGGTATCCAGATACCAGGAAGGGTTTTCTGTTGTATGATGTGCAGAAGTTAAAGATAGTATATAGTCGTGACGTCATCTTTAATGAAACAGAATTTTTTAAGTACAATGACAAGGAGAAAGATCAGCCTTTGGTACGCATTAATCTAAGAGAAGAGCAAGTGGAAGAAACAGAAGAAACATTTAATGGAGAAAATGAGGATGAAACAATACATGAAGAAGAAACAGATATACTTGTCATGAAGAAGGCAATACTAAAGAGCAAGAGAGATCAGTTATTCAGCGAAGATCAACTCGGATCAAAAGGCGTCCTGATTTTTATAGTTGCTACATGAATCTTACTACATGTAGCTGAACCTACTACTGTCAATGAGGCGCTAAGAAGTTCTGATAGTCATAAATGGAAGGAAACCATGAATGCAGAAATGAAATCTCTTAATGACAATGATATATGGGAATTGGTTGAAGCTCTAGAAACAGGTCGTGTCAATTTTCAAGTGTAAAGTGGATGAACGTGGTCAAGTTAAACTGCAAAAAGCTCGTCTTGTTGCACGGGGTTATTCTCAGAGACCTGGCCTAGACTATGATGAAACATTCTCACCTGTGGTAAGGTTTGAATCAATAAGAACTGTTTTAGCTGTAACTGCTGAGAAGAGTTTAAAAGTTCATGAAATGGATGTGACTACTGCGTTTCTTAATGGAGAGCAGAATAAATGCGTGTATAGGAAGCAACCAGGAGGATACATAGAAAAAGGAAAGGAGCAGATGGTATGTAAGCTAAAAAGAATTTTATATGGTTTAAAACAGTCACCGAGGTGCTGGAACTCAGCATTAGATGCTCAACTTCATAGTATGGGATTAACACAGTTGAAATGTGATCTATGTCTTTATTTGTTAGCATCTATGGAAAAAGAATCCATTGATAGTCGCTATTATATAGGCGGTAGCCTATTTGTAGGGTTGAGGTTGATTTTTCAAGATGGCGACCAAATTTATATTTTTCAAAAGATTATAACTTTTAACTTACATTGTACAGCCTTATAAATGGCTTAGATGAGCTCTCCTTCACTGGGCAATTTTCCTGGTACCTTTAAAGTGGACTTTAATGTAGTGATAGAAATTCTGGATAATAGGCCCAAATTCAAAATTCTGCAAAATTCTTAAGACTTTTTTTTCTTCTTTCATCTTCTATCTCCCCTCTAATCTTTTAAGCCAGAGAAGTGGTTAAGTTGGCTTTTACAACACTCTTTTTGACGTGGTACAAGGAATCACAAAGGTAGTTATAGAATCTTTATTCACTTTTATGGGCAAAATGAAAGTATTATAGGCGTGATAAACACACCCTCTCCTTTGCATACGCCATCTTAAAATAATATGCGCATGCTCAGAGTTGCCATAGCGACTGAAATCATTTAAAAGTCCGCTCTGTTCTTTCTTTTCTCTTCTTCAGTTCTGCTTGCTTTTAAGGAGTACGCAGAGTAAGAGATTACCAGTTCTTTTAAGAGCTACTGATAGGTAAATGAGTTAGTAATTAAAATGTTTATACTTCCTAAATTAACTAGAGTGACTTTAACGTTCAGCTGCTCTGTTACTTGGAGATAGTTTTGATCAGCTGCACTTGAATTTTACTATAGCACTTTGTTGGGATACATCAAGATAAGTGTTTATA
>NW_003553929.1:0-1742 GCF_000090795.2 Amphimedon queenslandica | reverse complement strand
AAACAATTAGGAATATTTTTACACTAATAGTACTTCTAATTAAGGCAACGGTTAGTACATAAATTTCTAATTATAAGATACATGTAGCTACATGTACATGTATCTATAACAATAATATTCTAATAATGATAAAATGAATATTAATTAAAATAACTTACATCATTTGAATGTGAGGGATCAGCTCCTTTCTTCAACAGTAATTCAACAACATCACAGTGTCCTCCTCTTGCTGCTTCAAAAAGAGCAGTGTCTCCATCCTATAATAACAAGATAATGACAGATTGCATGAATCTAATGTTGTCATTGTCCCCAAAAGATAAATTTGTGTAGCATGTGGTTATTGTACATTGTACTCTGTGCGGTGTAGTTTAAACAAAAAACTAAGGGTGTATGCCTGGCCAGACACTGTTTGATTGTTACAGATTGTTGAGACAAGTTACAATAGTTAAAGGTTAGAACATATCAAGGCATAATATTAATTAGACATTGGAATTACACACACAGGGAGAATCCTTTGGGATCATACATGTATGAATGTGACTTTGTTGTACATGAGTGTACATACATGTATGTGTAAGTGTATACAGTACATCGTGTAAATGTAATGTACAGTAAGCAGTATGGAAGTGGTTCACAAAAGCTTTGTTAAACTATTAATTGGGCGAAGCCCACTAGTTCGAGTAGAGTATGTTTGTTTGTTTGTTTGTTTGTACACGTACGTCACCCCTATTTATCCGTATGAAAAATTTTCCTATTTTAATAACCTAATCTTAATCTTCTTTGAAAACGGGTGTGGTCACAGTGAAATAAAATGGCGCCAGCTATCAATTCTTCATTGTTCTCAGTTCATGTTCTTGACCTTACAAGTTACAAGTCACTCACTTGAGTCAGCAAGAATGAAAGAGAAGTCTCTACTACTTTCCAAATACAGCAAGGAAGATTAAGAAGGCAGATATGCCACAGTTGTGAGCTTGTAAAGCCTCCACAACTACTGACATAACCTATGACTGCAGTTACTGTCTCTGGCTTCCAACACAACTTTTTTGCTGCAGAATGTGATAAACTGATAAAGAAAATTTGTATTTCCAAGCATGATAACTTCATTACAAACTACTGTATTTACTCATGTACATGTACAATAATGTAGCTCTATACCATATAACCTTTAAAATATAGCGTGGCTAGGGAGCTGAGCCCCTTAATGTTTTACATTCGTCTAGTAACTTTCATTTCTAAATCTTGGTACACACATGTAGTACATGTATGTGTGAAGTAAAATCATTTTTGTCAATATGCAACTGATACAGCTAACAGTGAGAGTACTATACATAATATGAAAGGGTCGAGCAGCTTCTACCTATACACACTTGATAATTAGAATGATACTTTATAAGTAATAACTTTTCGTTAAAAAAATAAAATCCAGTATTACCGTATGGAAGGAAATTTTGGAGGTAGTTAAATTTGGCGAATTTGGCGTTTTGATAGCCATTCGCCAAAATAAAAATTCGCCATTTTGAGCCATTATACGCATGCTCAATGGCACATGGCCACAAATTGGCCAAATTAAAATTCGCCAATCACCAAAATTTAGCAATTTGCCAAAATTTAGTCCCTCCAAAATTTCCTTCTGTACGGTACTTACTGTATCTCTAAGGTGATTTTAGCTCCTGCAGACAATAAAATTTGTACCACATCATGATATCCTCCTCTTGCAGCAACATGAAGAGAAGTAGCTCCAA
>NW_003553928.1:0-1742 GCF_000090795.2 Amphimedon queenslandica | reverse complement strand
AAGCTGTACATCAGAGCAAACCAAAATGCCAATTTAACAACAATGCAGAAGCTTCATTTCTAACACTTAAGTTTGACTAAATGCCAGTTCACTTGGTGCCACTGGTAAACAAAATGTTTATAACATTTACATGTTTGTACATTTATCACAGGTTGTAAGTGAAATAGTATTGAAAGGATTGAAAGCTCATCTTGTCAGAGAAGCAACACAACCTGCTTACTTTGTCAAGATATTTTGTAATGACCTTAATAAAAGCCATTTAAGTATCCCTACAGAGGAAAAAATGACTTTTGATTAAAAGTATGTCCAATAGAATAATAATGATAATTATAAATAAATAAAAAAATTTCTATTAAATAAGAAAAAGTAGGGTTGTCAAAAAATAAAAGAAACAAGGGGTTGAGTTCAACCATAATAATAATTAATAGTTCAATTAATAATAATAAACGTTAATTAATAAAAAATAATTTATTCATAAAAATAATACAAAAATTTCAAACCCTACTTTGCAGAAAATGATAATAGGCAAGACTACATTATAAATAGATAATTATATCTTTGTACCTATTGATTGCTCTACTACATTATGATGTAAATTTAATATGAATTACTGTCATCACAATTAAAAAATATAAGTTACAGAAAATTATTTGTCTATTAGTAACGCGGTAGTGTTACTAAGTAGGATTCACCCCAAACAAAATGGATGCCAAGACTTTTGCAGCCTTGCTATATCGGGAAAACGAGCTCCTATGCTTACCAGACTTTATAGAGGACCTTATCTTGACCAGAGGACTCCAATGGTACCACTAGCGTGGCTCTAGACCTCGTCTAAGTGAAAAGTCAAAAATCGGCGAACCAGCCATTTTGTTTAGCCACCTTTTTTCATCTTCATCATCTTCATCATCAAGTCCTGTCAATCCAGTTGTCGGTGTGTATCTCAGTATCAGTTGGTGCTACAAGGATAATTCTTACACCAATCTACTCCAACAGTCTATGCGCAGGTCCATGTCCCATCAGATCATTCTTCAAGTAAGGAAAAAGTGATACTGTGACTGCTGGATCGAGCCATCTTAGCTACATGCCGCCATTTTGTTAATTAAAGAAGCTTGCCATTTGCTCAAAAATTGGGTGTGGTCGCGCATGCTCAGGTGCAGATCTGCTGCTCTGCAAGAGGCAATTTATTTTTTACCAAGCTATGCTTGGAATCAACTTACTGCAATACTTTAGTGGAGGTTTCCAGCTAAAAGAAGGTATTGATTTTACATGTTACTGTTTTATCAAGTGTGTTATTTTATTTTATTTAAAAAACAAGCAATTAATTAATGTTATGACTTATGATATGCAAAAATAATTATGAACTTGACAACAGCCTGGAAGAACAGGCATAGCAGGGAAGATGGACACTCTTAGCTCACAGATTCTTGAACAAGGACTTGTGTTAAGACTAGTATTAGTTTCACTTGTCATCAGTATAGTTGATATTCCTTCAGCATGTCTATTCAATGCTGTCTCTCATAAATGTTATAGCAATGATAATAATAATAAAGAAAATTATTGTTTGTGTAAAATCAACTAGTATCACAATTGCAACTAAAGAAATACTATATATATTATTTTAAAAATCAACACAAACAAGAACATAAAAAATTAAAAAAAAACAAGATGAAGTAGGATTCCGAACAACCAACAAAAATACGAAATATTATAAAAAAATCAACACAAACAAGAACATAAAAAAT
>NW_003553927.1:0-1742 GCF_000090795.2 Amphimedon queenslandica | reverse complement strand
CAGGAGGAGGAGGAGGAGGTGACAACAAGTGAAGGTAAGGGAGAGAGAGGATGAGATGGTCAAGAGGACATAATGTATTTATCTTCTTTTTGTTTTAGATTGTTCCTCCTTCAAGAAATGATTTGTGAAATGACTATTATAATTATAATGATTTTCTATTTAATATTTTAAATGTCAAATTTGTATGGTTTTATCATTTATACACAAAAAATTAATGTTAAGTGACAAAAGTGTAATGATAAGTGATTGTGTAGCAAAATAAGTATCAAGTGGATTATAACAATAATAAATAGTACCAAGAATAATACCTATACAAGTGGAATTAAAGCTGATGTAAATGCTTACATTATTTCTTGGAACCAGTTTTTCTTCTGTGTGGTTTATTTCCAGTTGATCTTTTACCATATCCTTTATCTGAAAGAGTAGGAGGATCAAGTATCAAGACATCATCATCATCAAACAATAAACTGATACCTTTTGAGGTTTTAGTTTTCAACTTTTTTATTTTAGTAAATTCTCCAGGAAAACTATCTTTTTTTTTCTTTCTCTTGTATCCTCTGCTTTCATTTTGTAAAATACCACTACCTGAAGACTGCTCTTCATTAAAAATACTGTCGTAAGAACCTTGAGGGTCCATCTCAAACCTCTTGCTGGGAGATGTGTCATCTATAAATTTGTAATAATTAATAATTATAATTAATAATGATGGACATGTACCCTGTGCTGCTCTTGGTCTTTTGTTTAGTAGAGAAGAGCTTTTGCTAACATCTTGTATACTTTCTATGCATAATAATGTGTAAAACAGGTCCAATACATTGGTATTTACCTTGAGGTGGTGGTTTTCCCAGCTTGTTCAGTATGCTAATGAGAAAGTGCTTGAGTGGCTCATTGTCTATATGGAACAATGCATAGCACACATCAGTAAGATACTCAGTGGAATTTAAATGAGAACCGAGAGTATTTTGAATGTGAACAGTCAATTGGTTGGCTTTTTTATAGTCATTTAAACCAAGCACTGTAGAGATTTCATTTCTTAATGCTTCAGGTATCACTTTTGCAGCAAACAGTCTATCAGCAGCACGTATTACATCTAATGAGATGCACTGGGTAATATCAGCTGAATGTTCACGAAACAAGTCTCTAGGACAAACTAAAAGACAAAATTTAGTTATAAAAAATAAAAGTCAAATCATTGTAGCAACCTTCTGTATCTACTGCAGCTGTGCCATGGGACAAAGACCTTTTATGGGATTCTACAAGATAATGTTTATATAAACACACATCAAATTGATTGATTTACCAGTTTGAGATGATATACTGCTTGTATTTTGTGTTGTGTTATTCAGCTCAACAACCTAAACACACACATTTAATACAACCATAATAGTTTACAATGCTGTATTGTTTTTTTTACTTACCTTAGTGGACCAGTATAATTGCTTCTCATTAAACTCCACTATTCTGCCATTCACACACTTAGTTGCTTTCTTATTACAGCCAATCACAGCAGGATGAGGTACTGCAGTACAAGCTGTACATGGTACTCCAAACATATGCTTTGACTTGTAAGTGTAATGGAGTGATTGTGTGACTGTGACTAGTCCTTTGTGCAATGATGCTAATAAATCACTTATTGACAGCTCTGACCCTTTTATTTGTTGCACCCACACTTCAAGGTAAGTAGCACGACTGATTAAGGTAACAGTATCATAGTATTGACCAAACTTGAAAGGTAATCCTGT
>NW_003553926.1:0-1743 GCF_000090795.2 Amphimedon queenslandica | reverse complement strand
CTACTTGCAGTGAAATCCTGCAGCCGCCTATGGGACAGATAAGGCTATTATTCTATAAAGGTGTGACCTTAGTGATGATGAGACATTTAAAGACTGTGAAGGAACATGAAGTGATAGGAAACTACATTAATGTGATTTCCAGAGAAAATTTAGTCATTATTATATACATGTATATGTACAATTTGATTAATAAATGATGTGCAAAAACTTAGCTTAAAAATAAAGAAAAAGTAGTGTGCTATAATAATGCTAATAATAAATCTAGATGTAAATTAACCAGATGGTGCCCCACCCATAAATGAAATGAATGATTGAATGAACTGCAGTAGTGTGAACACAATCAGAGTTATCAGACACAAAAATGGCAGCAGAGTTACAGGTGAAGCTTCAACCTCTGATACTACAAAGAGTAAGGGTGACAAGGAAAGAGTTGGGTCATGGATCATATGGAGTTGTCAATGAACTAAGAGTCAATGGAAATCAATGTGCAGGAAAGAAGTTAAATGATTTGTTAGCCATGGTAAAATACTATACACTAAAGCAATTAGATTATTTCATTTCAATAATAGGAAGATAGCCTGTTAAGTGAGTTTGGTAATGCGATCATTCTTCACAGACAACAGCATCATCCCAATATTGTGAAGTTGCTTGGTGTTCATTATCCCAGTGGTTTCGCACAATTACCAATGCTGGTAATGGAGTATCTTCCTTATTCTCTGCTGCAGTTAATAGAGGGAAGAGTAGCTATTAATAAAGAAGCGATCCTCCTTGATGTTGCTAATGGACTCGATTATCTTCACTCAAAGAGACCTCCAATCATTCATTGTAACATCAAGGCCAGTAATATACTCCTCACTGTTGGTCACAATGCGAAGATAACAGACCTGAGTATGTCTAAATTTGGTGACGCATTAAAGCAACATCATTACACCACAGCCCCTGGCAATCCTTACCTGATGCCACCAGAAGCTCTTGTTCATAATCCTGTCTATAACAAGAAGTTAGACGTCTTCTCTTTTGGTTGTCTTATTCTACATATGCTCACTGGCAATATCATTGTACCAACTGATCAATATGAGCCAAAGCCACACGACCCTGGCTCTTATGTTAAGATATCAGAATGGAACAGGAGAGCTAAATATATTAAGCCAGCACTAGATCATATATTGATTCCAGTAGCTATGAATTGCCTTGAAGATGATCCCTTAAGAAGATTAAATACATCAGATATCATTGAAATTATTAGTCGATTGCAGCTTCGTCCTGATCGATATGCTCATTTATGTGGCATACACATCGTGACAATACTAAGGACTAATTTTTTTGTAATATCTCAGAAGATTCCTTCTATGAGACACGTATCATTGAGTTGAAGGACGCAATAACAAAGCTTAAGGGAATTCCTTATGAACATATAAGGCTTCTTTATGAAGGTAGGCAGCTTGCAGATGATATGACATTCAAAGACTATAAAATTGAAAAATTTTCAAAAATATATCTCAGTCTACGACTCATTGGTAGTTAAAAATCAGTAAACAATAAAACACTGCCTAATGCACATTTAATTGCTATTTCCTAGGATCATTATCTTTTTTTAATGATTTATTATCATTTACTTGTAAAAAAGTAAAATCTTGCTCGACAAAGAAATTACTATAAATGGAATGATTTACAGTGTACACAAATATATGCATGTACAATGTACATTGGATTGTAAAACCCATGCAATTGTATTGATGATGA
>NW_003553925.1:0-1743 GCF_000090795.2 Amphimedon queenslandica | reverse complement strand
GATCGAATGTGCTTCAATTGTGATGATTCTGAAAATTTATCAACACAATCAATGTATTGAATTAGTTCAATTCGTGCATTTGAAAGGTAAGTGTTTGTCAAGTGTTTAAGTACACCACCACAACTAAAGAAATCATTATGAGGCTCAAGAGAGTAAAAAAATTCATCAACATCACCATATTTCAAACTGGATACTTCAATGCTTAAATAAGCTGCTGCACTCCTAGCTACAGCTTTAAGCTTCACTTTACCCTTTCCCACAAGCTCCTCAAACTCATCTCTTATATCAGAATCAAGAGATGCAAAATGAGAATGAAGACTTTCAATATTGACAGCAACTTCACTCTTCGAACTGAGCTCAATGACAGTAGTAGGAGTAGATGATTGTGATTGAGTGATTGTTGGTTGTGGTGTGTGAGATTGTGCAGTGACATCCACTGGTTGAAGCGGTCCCTTACTGACTGATAGTTGCTGCTCTAGATTAGGATCAATGTGACCACCTTTGATTTCTGTTATAAATTAAAAATTAATAAATGAATACCTTATAGCTCCAAATTTTCATTGATCAAAATTTTTATCAAATGCGTCAGGCATTTTTGCTTGACGAAATTTTAAACCAACATAATTTTTGTTCCATGTGTCTAGTATGCTGATTAATAACAAAAAATTAATAACGAAAATTTTATTGACAAAAAATTAATTTTAACAAGAAATTAAGATTTTGACAAAATTTGTGACCGCCAAAAATTTGGAGCTACATGTATACGGTAGTGTATATACTACATCTTACTTAAATTTTCCAGTAATTTAGATGCCATGTTCCTTAGTCCTACTTTCTGTAGTGAAGCAATGAGAAAAGAGAACACACTGTTAGGATTAGAATGAGTTTGTATGATAGTTAATATTGAATTGATAAGTCGAGTAGCTCTTTCATTTGGAGTAGGATAAAGATGAGCAACAGCACTGTATACATCATAAGGTATGACGCCACAAGAAAAGAATCGATTATTTAATCGTAAAATAACTGGAGGATTTCCTGCTAATAGATCAACAAGATCAGCCAACATCTCTTTCCCTGTATAATATTCTAATGATGTGCCCTGTACTTGTGGTGGTACTGGTGCTGAAGTCTTGAGTGAGGAACCTATTTTAATTAGAATCGGGACAAATGCAAAATTTTAGCATTGGAACATTCTACTGACCAAAACAAACTCGAATGTTTGCACCATTAAATTAGGTTATAATTAACAATTATTAGTTTGTTGTTTAGATCACTCTAGACCCTAAAGCTTAATGTCTAATGATTAATACAACACGTCTTAATAAGTTATATGCAATCAATTAGTAGGTGTGTCAATGGGTGTTGTATATACCACACCTACTGGCACACCTGCAGCATTCAAATGTTTTTATTAATGAGCGAACATTCAAAAGTTAGCCCTAATTTTAATAAATTAAACACAGTTCTTGTAATCATTATAGCAAAATAAAATTATAGCAAAATTTATAATCATTAATTATTACTTAATAATTATTGGCGATTCTATCTTTGCAATGCATCAATGGTTTATATAATGGTGGTTCCATAGCCATGCTCAAAATGGCAGATTTTATTTTATTCTTGCATTAATTCACAAATTGCCAATGCCAATTTTATAAACTATAATGGTAATATTACCTTTTATTTTTCTCGTAGCTGCTCTCATTTCATGTAGCAGTGTAGGATGCTCTTCAAATGCTCTTA
>NW_003553924.1:0-1744 GCF_000090795.2 Amphimedon queenslandica | reverse complement strand
GTTGTGAGAAATGAAGCACACAAAGCTCTCAATCAATGCCATGTTATTGTAATAGTAAGTCATGTGGATGAGATACGTAATCTTTTTGAAAGGAGAAGGAGAAAGGAAGAAATACAGGAGATTATTGTAAGGGAAAGGTGTGATAGTGTCTTTTTAGACTGTCGTAAGCTTGGTGGGAGTGGTGTAGATTCCTTCTTTAAAAAGTTATCTAGTGCCTGTGAGTCCATTCGTAGTACAAGTGGAAGGAATTTAAGTCTTTATTGTCACATGATGTATGGTCTACTGGAGGAAAGGAAAGAGAATATACTGACCCTCTCTGATGTAATGTCTGCTGGTAAGGACAATGATGGTTACTTTATACCAGATAAGAGAGAAGATGTCTTGGATGTTCTTGATTCGTTGCACTCAACTGGTTTGATCAATGTTCTTAAAAGTGAAGACAAGGTATGGGTTATTGTGAATAAGGGTATACTACTAACTGAGGTGGATGGGATTCTCTTTGCTCCAGAAACATTCAAAGAACACGTTGACATTGCTAGCAATACTGGTATTGTTAGTGTGTCTAGTCTGACTAGACACTTCCCAAAACATGATCCTGACATGTTAATCCATTTTTTAAAGAATATGGACCTCTGTCAAGAATTGAATCCATCTTTTCTAAAAACGACAAACCTCAATCAGTTAGCAGTGGAAGAGGAGGAGGAGGGAGGGACAGAAAGAAGAGGAGAAAGGTTGTTGTTTTTTCCATGTCTTTTGTCTACTGATAGACCTGATGAGATGACTAGTCAAGTGTACCAGTTTGGTTGGTGTCTACAGTGTACTAGTAAACATCATTTCTTTCCTCCTCGATACTTTCACGTCCTCTCATTACGTCTTGCTTATAAAATGGCTCTACCTCAAGAAAATGACAAGTTAAATCGTTACTGTAAATTTTGGAGAAATGGTCTTCACTGGTTTGATGACAATGGTGTAAGAGTATTAGTAGAGGTTGTGGATGAGAGCCAGTGTGTACTAGTAATGATGTCCTGTGAGGAAGGTTACAGTGACAATATGGTGTCTCTAAGAAGAGATGTGATAGGAGAGGTAATGAGTGTTTATAAAGAATCCTGTCCCAGTCTAGAGGTAAAAGAGTTAGTTATTGATCCTAAAGAACTAGCCTATCCTGTGAATACACCAAGAGAAAGGACAACTTATGGCATATATAATGTATTGTTGGCGATTAAGAAAAGAAAACCGTTTCTTGTGAGCAATAAGGGACAAACAAAACTGAAGGAGATTCTACCTGATGAATCATTATCAGATATTAGTAACCTGTCACTATTAGGAGGACGTAATATTAAGGTAAGAATTAACACACACAAACTGTTTGATACATTAATACAAGTACTAATAATCAAAAGGTCATATCCTTAAAAAGTAATTTTATTTCTTATCAAATTACTTAGTCTTTATCATAATTGTGGGTTGTCATTGTGTGGCTTTTACTACTAATAATGTATACTTGTACATCTGTTAAACTCACCTTTCAGCAATATACTATCACCTTGATAAACAAGCACATCAGTTATTATTATTATTATTATTGTGTGTAGGAAGTGATTGAAATAACTGAAGAATTCAACGAGCCATTGGCTCCAATAAAGCTAGGTATGTTATAATATGTACTATCACAATTGTCAAGTAGTGGGAGTGTAGACTGTACAGTGTATATACACATTATTAATTATTTTTAAAATAGATATTA
>NW_003553923.1:0-1744 GCF_000090795.2 Amphimedon queenslandica | reverse complement strand
GGATAACCACGCGAATGTCAAGGAGTGGCCTCCGCCTTATCATTAACTGACTTTAAACGCAAGCCTTTAAAGACTATTAATTTGAGATGCTTTTACATGTATATCTATTGTCCTTTTTATCTTTAATTTTCTTCATTCATCTGTGATACACAAACTCTTCTTTGCATCACAATAGCAAGTAAGTACTAATCTATTTTAATTTGAGATGCTTTTTACATGTGTATTTATTGTCCTTTCTATCTTTAATTTCCTTCGTTCATCTGTGATACACAAACTCTTCTTTGCAACACAATAGGCAGTAAGTACTAATCTATTTTAATTTGAGATGCTTTTTAAATGTGTATTTATTGTCCTTTCTATCTTTAATTTTCTTCGTTCATATGTGATACACAAACTCTTCTTTTCAACTCAATAGGCAGTAAGTACTAATCTATTTTAATTTGAGATGCTTTTACATGTATATCTATTGTCCTTTTTATCTTTAATTTTCTTCATTCATCTGTGATACACAAACTCTTCTTTGCATCACAATAGCAAGTAAGTACTAATCTATTTTAATTTGAGATGCTTTTTACATGTGTATTTATTGTCCTTTCTATCTTTAATTTCCTTCGTTCATCTGTGATACACAAACTCTTCTTTACTACACAATAGGAAGTAAGTACTAATCTATTTTAATTTGAGATGCTTGTTTACATGTGTATTTATTGTCCTTTCTATCTTTAATTTTCTTCGTTCATCTGTGATACACAAACTCTTTTTTGCAACACAATAGCGAGTAAGTACTCATCTATTTTAATTTGAGATGCTTTTACATGTGTATTTATTGTCCTTTCTATCTTTAATTTCCTTCATTCATCTGTGATACACAAACTCTTCTTTGCAACACAATAGCGAGTAAGTACTAATCTATTTTAATTTGAGATGCTTGTTTACATGTGTATTTATTATGTCCTTTTTATCTTTAATTTCCTTCGTTCATCTGTTATACACAAACTCTTCTTTGCAACACAATAGTTGGTAAGTACTAATCTACTTTAATTTGAGATGCTTGTTTACATGTGTATTTATTGTCCTTTCTATCTTTAATTTTCTTCGTTCATCTGTGATACACAAACTCTTCTTTGCAACACAATAGCGAGTAAGTACTAATCTATTTTAATTTGAGATGCTTGTTTACATGTGTATTTATTGTCCTTTCTATCTTTAATTTTCTTCGTTCATATGTGATACACAAACTATTCTTTACAACACAATAGGAAGTAAGTACTAATCTATTTTAATTTGAGGTGCTTTTTACATGTGTATTTACTGTCCTTTTTAACTTTAATTTCCTTCATTCATCTGTGATACACAAACTCTTCTTTTCAACTCAATAGGAAGTAAGTACTCATCTATTTTAATTTGAGATGCTTTTTACATGTGTATTTATTGTCCTTTCTATCTTTAATTTCCTTTGTTCATCTGTGATACACAAACTCTTCTTTTCAACTCAATAGGCAGTAAGTACTAATCTATTTTAATTTGAGATGCTTTTACATGTATATCTATTGTCCTTTTTATCTTTAATTTTCTTCATTCATCTGTGATACACAAACTCTTCTTTGCATCACAATAGCAAGTAAGTACTAATCTATTTTAATTTGAGATGCTTTTTACATGTGTATTTATTGTCCTTTCTATCTTTAATTTCCTTCGTTCATCTGTGATACACAAACTCTTCTTTGCAACACAATAGGCAGTA
>NW_003553922.1:0-1744 GCF_000090795.2 Amphimedon queenslandica | reverse complement strand
CATTTATGCACTGTTAATATTAAAGTGGGACTTATTATTATTATTATTATTATTACTATTATTAAATTATTATTTTTATAAAATAAAATTCATAATAATAGTGGTCCAAGACACAAAACACTAGAGATACAACAGGGAGACAAAAAAGTACAAACAAAGAACAAAACAAAAAGGCAAAAATAAATTATAACAATAGTATTAAGGTTTAGACAGTATCTTTTCCAGCTAAAAAAGTAAAAAACAGAAGCCTAAAGCAGTAAAGACAGCAGCCATTGGTGAAAATCTGGATACTATTGGAATAACAAAATTCATACATGGATGGATTTTATCAGGGTGTAACCGAAGTGTACATGTACCATTTACAAATGTTGGTAGAGAAATTGCATTGGAAAAAGTTAAGAGAAATCTGTCAATTTAAAGTGCAAAATTGATGCACAATTAACATTAAATGCATGTATGTTGTCATGTCTTCAATAACCAAGCATTAAAAAAATGTGTTATCATTTGTTAAAATTATGCAATGTAGTGAATTTACAATGAACAGCCTACAAAACTACATACTATATATATCTTGGTATATCCATTGACAAAAGGTCTCGGAAAGCTCAAAAACTAAAACAAAATGTATCATAAACGTAGACTAACTTCTCAAATCAAAATTACATTAATGTATTTAAACATGGCCACTAAATGCTGAGCTGACTTTTTTACAAAGGGTACACGTACTTTTAACTACAGTACGGCACTACATATACATGTATACATGAACACCGTAATTAACTCCTAAGCTTGTGGAATATCAAGATATGGATACACTAAAGAGATAGAGAAACAGAAGGGACAAAAAGAGGGAGTGAATTGTATTGGTATTTCAAACTTATAAACAAGTATTGATGTCAGTACTCATTGATAACAAGTTTGAGACTAGTCACATTCATGTACATGTACTTCATAGTCAGTCAGTGACATAAACATAGGCCTTGACAATTACCATTACAATTACCAAGTATTCCATTAACTCAAATACATGTACATGTATGTTACATATGTCTCGCTTACCATTATAATCATCATAATAATAATGTGACATATGTATCACTTACCATTATTATATAGGTGGTAGCCTATATGTAGGGTTGAGGTTGATTTTTTAAGATGGCGACCAAATTTATAATTTTCAAAAGCTTATAACTCTTTTATCTTACATTCTACAGCCTTATAAATGGTTTAGATGAACTCTCCTCCACTGAGCGATTCTCTTGATACCTTTAAAGTGGACTGTAATGTAGCAGAAACTTTTCTGGAGAATAGGCCCAAATTCAAATTTCTGCAAAATTCTTCAGACTTTTTCTTCTTTCTTTCATCTTCTATCAGTTCTATTAACTTGTTATAGAAACTACCTCTACTTCTGGTTTGCACATAGTTCTTCACCGCTTGGAACAAGGATGTGCATGGAATAACTCAAGTTTTCTATTGGTACAGCCATTTTTAACGATTTCATAATGGGTGGTGTAGGCACACCTTCGTTATTGGAAGCCATTTTGAAATTATTACACATGCGCACTACTTCTGTAGTACTTCTGTTCACGGCTCCAAGCGCGCAGTGATTCTTTTAATCTTAGTTTGATTCTGCTTAGTTTTGTATTAAGCTAACAAGTCATTTTAAGAAGGAAAAGTTCTTTTCAGAGCTATAGGTAACTTACAGTTGTACTTTAGTTGTAATAGTAGTAAAATAATTTACTTT
>NW_003553921.1:0-1744 GCF_000090795.2 Amphimedon queenslandica | reverse complement strand
GGTAGAGCTCAAAAATAAAATTCTGCAAATTGGAAATTTAGCAGATTTCCCAAAATTATAATTCCCTCAATAAAACCACTTATACA
This sequence comes from Amphimedon queenslandica, assembly GCF_000090795.2. Lineage (NCBI taxonomy): Eukaryota > Metazoa > Porifera > Demospongiae > Haplosclerida > Niphatidae > Amphimedon > Amphimedon queenslandica. The sequence goes on along the minus strand of NW_003553921.1, from coordinate 1,658 downwards.
GTAATACATAATAATGATAATAATAATCACACAATGATACAACTACACACACACACAGTATTAGTTAACAGTTGCTCCTAATTGTAATTGCTTATCTTCTATTAATCTTATTGCTAGTTGTAATTCCTCCAATAAAGTCATAGGGAACCTTGCTTTCTTCATGCTAGAGCGTAGAGATGACAACTTCATTTTTGCTGTATCCAATGAAAGACCAGTTTGCTCTAAAATCCTGTGATATTCCTGTCAATTTTAATTGACATAAATTGTATAATTATTGTTTAGCATAATTATCAGGTATCACAGTGCCAATAAATCTTATATATACTACAGTAACTGTTCCAAATTTGATAAAACACTGTGTATAGGGGACCCTTATTATGTCAAAAATTCCTACAAAGAGAATTCTACATGTTTATGCATTACAAGGAAAGTTTGAGCTGATTGTGATTAAAATTTTATTTCAAACAATTTTTAAATCTCCTTAAAATTTAGACAAAATACCCTGTACTATAAAATGCCCTGTATTATATAATAAGGCAATTTTATCAAAAATGGCTACAAGAGAATTTGCCACTTTCATAATTTTTCCTGATAAATATTTATGTTTTGTGTTGGATTGAAAGTTTGAGTTATTCTGATCAAAATTAGATTTTCTTGAAAATTTTAAGTTGTTTAAAATTTGGACAAAATAGTGAAAATACCCTGCACAGTGTTCAGCCAAATTTCATCAAAAATACCTATAAGAGAATTCGACACTTTTATAACTACTTCTGATACATACATGTTCTTTTGTTGAAAGTTTGAGCTTATTTTGATCAAAATTGAATTTTTAAATAAATTTTTTAAATTTGTTCCAATGCTACTTAGAATGTGCTTTGTGAGAAATCATGTGTATATAGTACTGTGTAGTGGGAATTTTAGAGGGAATTAAATTAATTTGGCACATTGGCGTTTTGATAGCAATTTGCCAAAATAAAAATCTGCCATTTTTAGCCATTATACGCATGCTCAATGGCACGTGGCCACAAATTTGCCAAATTAAAATCCGCCAATCACCCAGAATTTAGCAATTCACCAAATTTTACTCCCTCTAAAATTTTCCGCTATACAGTATACATGAATGTACATGTACTGCTATAATTTTTCATCAGTAGATCTTATGATTTTGTCAAGCAGTCAATGAAGCAATGCTTGTTTATCATGAAAAGCACATATACATGTACAAGTACATATATTTGTCAATTTATACAATGAAAACACATGTATATTGCCAATATGAACTGCATGTACCATGTGGCTTTAAATAACCAATCATTAAACTATCAGTTATCACACTCACTGCCAATAAATTCTATACAGTAATGCAAAACCAGATGCCAATAAAATAATGCAGAAAAATTTGGGTTGATTTCTCAGCCATTTTTCATAAAACACCATAAAAATTGGCCAATTTCTAAAAATAAAAAGTTGGGACCAGCTCAAACTTTTACACATAATTATGTATTAAAAACTATAATTAAAATTGGGGATGCTTTCGAACCCATTTTTTTGGAAAAAAATTTTGGACTATTCAGGGTATTTTTCAGAAATTAGCTACAGGGTACAGAGTATTTTTCAGAAATTGGCTCATTTCTAAAAGTGGCCATAATTCAAAAAAA
>NW_003553920.1:0-1744 GCF_000090795.2 Amphimedon queenslandica | reverse complement strand
GATCAGTTAATTGGAGCATCAGCTAATGAATTAAGCACTATGATATACTGGAATTTTGCTGCTTATCCAACTGCATGGGTGCTAAGTGACTGGTTATTATTACTTGATACTGTAACTGCAGAGTTAGCCTTTATTATAACAGCAGGAGTAGCACTGTCTCTTATACTGGTATCCCATTCATTATTTAAACACAAACTAGAAAACATGTCACTGATTAAGAATCCCATCAAACTGATAGTTAGAGTATTGTGTTATGCCAGGAAGCACAAGTATCCTGAGAATCGTAGTGCTCTGACCTACTGGGAGGAAGAGGCTCCTTCAAGACTAGACCTGGGTAAGGATAAATATGGTGGACCATTTACAGAAGAAGAGGTAGAAGATGTGAAGACATTCTTTCGTATACTACCATTATTCATTGCTACAATTGGGTTTACTTCTGCACTATTTTTATGGCAACCTTTAGGCAAAGTAGTGAGTAATTTCTCAGGACATTATATCATATTTAAATATCATGGTGCATATCACATCACTGTTCTACTCCTATTCTTCATTTATCAGTTCATCATTCGTGGCTGTTTTCACAAGTATATACCCAGTATGCTTACTAGAATAAATGCTGGTCTTGTTTTTGCTTTATTAGGTTGCATTACTCAGTTATTGGTTCATATATTTGCCTCATATGATTTTATACTAATAATTCGACAAATGCTATTCGGGATTACATGTTTTCTTATCTATCCCACTTCACTTGAGTTTACAGTAGCACAGTCTCCAGAATACATGAGAGGAATGATGGTTGGACTCTGTTATTCATCAATGGGAATTGGAAGCATAATTGCTTTCATGTTGCTATTCTTAATTGAAAAATGGCAATACTATTATATAATAACAATAAGTTGTGCTTTCCAGCTACTTATACTCGTAGTGTTTGTGATACTGGCTAAACGTTACAAGTATCGTGTGAGAGAGAATGAAGTTAATATTGTTCAGATAGTTGATGATCATTATCAGAGATACATGGAACAAGAAGATGAATATAAGAGGCACAAAGTGACTCTTGAGAATGAAGCAAATTATGTAATTAATGATTAGATAAAAAATACAGAATTGACAAGGATTTCATTTTTTAGTAGTTTAATTAACTTTTTTAGCAATACACTTATCATGTGTACTATCAGTATATATCTTTTGATTATTGATGTAGTTTTACTAAACTAAAAGCAGTATGAAGTAGATACAATTAAGCATACAATGAAATTAGCCACAGTGAAAGTTACAACAAACTAGTAACAGTAAACAGTTGTCATTGTAAGTGCCATGAACATATCTATTGTTTATGCAAGTGTCTGGGAGCAGTGCAAATTTGTAAGGGCTGTAAATTCCACAGATTTCAGTGGGGACCAAGCTGATATTATATTATATTTATTTTTAGTAATCAAGAGTATCATAATAGCAGCAATGCAAAAATTAATAATACTAATACTAATACTAACAATGGTAATAATAAATAATGTACTAAACTAGATAAATTATTACAATAATGAAATAATACTAAACTAGATCTGAGGGAATAATAAAATACTGTGGCTTGAACATAATTCAATAAACAACAAGTCGATTATTACTATAATCACAAATATACAAAAATCCATCTTTATCAAATGTTAATCCTTTAGGGTTTTTAAACTGATTGATATTACTGCCTTTCCTTCCAAACCTAGTAACAAACTCACCGTCACTAGTG
>NW_003553919.1:0-1744 GCF_000090795.2 Amphimedon queenslandica | reverse complement strand
GATATATGAGGTATTGTATGCAAAGTTCCATTTTGAACAAATGAATACTTTGCGAGTTATGCTCCTGGCCAAAAATGTCAATAATGAGTAATTTAACCCGGATGTGCCACGCCCACTTCAATTTTTTTTGCATAGGTTAATTGATATTCAGAATGTTACATTATGTTCGAAATGTAAAGCTCCTACATAATATAGGTCAAAAGATATAGGTCAACAAACGTCAACAAAGGTCAAAATCGAAAAATGAAAAAATCCAAATGTTAAAACCCGTTCCTTTTTTGGAACTATAAGGCTGAAACAACTGAGCTGTTAACACAAACTGGCCAAAAGGATGAGGTAATTGTGTGCAAAGTCCCTTTTTGAACAAACGCATCCTATGCGAGTTATGCCCCAGCCCCAAAATGTAAACAATTAGTAATTCATCCCGGATGTGCCACGCCCACATAAGTTTTTTTGTCATAGGTGAATTCATATTCAAAGTGTCTAGTTGTATTCCAAATATCAAGGTTCTACATCAAATAGATCATAAGATATACATATACCAAGCTCAAAAAGACGCAAATATTGTAAAAAAAAACTCAAATTTGAAAAAATCACGAATTTCAATTTTGCTTTAAAATAACGATTGTTATATATCTATGTAAAGTGCATGAGAAGCACATTAGGAAACCGAAAAAATTAACCCTCTAGGTTAATTAGGTCACGTGCTAGAGCAGTCCAAAGTTGCGAATTTGGCTTTTTACGGATAGCTATAAAACCGGAAGTACATGTAGGAGGTCAAAGGTCAAAGTATCAAATGATAGCCAAGGTCAATGACCTTTGACCCTATGAAGGTCAAGGTCATCAAAGGTCAAGGTCACATGGTGTGATCGTTTAAAGCTTTAAAAAATTTCAACCGGAAGTTGCAAAAAAGCAAAAGCGAAATTCAAAATTCGGCTCCCAATGTTTTTTGCGCAATCGATTGCAAACTACATTCACATCAAATTTGAGCATATCAACTTTTACCCTGAGGCCCCATTTTGAGTTTTACAAAAGTGTGTTTTTTCAATATGGCGGCCAAAGTATCGCTTCCGGTCTGGATTTTATTTTAAAATCGGCCATAAAATTTTATTTGCCAAAGATCAGCCAAATTTTGTTGACCTACATAAATTACACCGGAAGTTATTCAACCGGAAGTAGATTTGAACTTCAGTCGCTTTCCTGTTTAAAATCGGAAATGACGTACAAAATTTGACTGTATCATATTATTAACATTAATGAACTCTCTTTGCATTTAAAATTTCAGATCAATCGATGCAAAAGCAAAAAAGTTGCAAAAAAATTGAAAAATTTGATCGAAAAAAGTGAGCTAAGAATTTTCGAATTTCGTAATTTTTCAAGTGCTATCAGGTCAGAAATTACAGGTTGATTGTAAAAATGAAAACCCGAAGAAAATCGATGCAAAAATGCGCCTTCTAGAGCCGATTTTCGACTTTTTTCACATGTTGAACTGTGGCACTTCCGGTTTTGCAAAAATGTTCCAATTTATATTTATGCACATCGTCGCCTATATAGAAGGTCTATGAAATTTGAAACGTTGCTGCAACTATTGCAGTCTAAGCACAGGAAGGTGTGGACGAAACGAAAAAAAAAAAAAAAAAAAAAAGAATGGACATTTCGATAACAAACTGGGACTTTGCTGAAAGCAAAGTCCCACAAAAAAAAGAATTGACAATTCGATAACAAACTGGGACTTTGCTGAAAG
>NW_003553918.1:0-1744 GCF_000090795.2 Amphimedon queenslandica | reverse complement strand
TGTGAAAAGGATGGTGTCTCAATGGAGGAAAAAACAAACCGCAATCTAAGAGCAACATCAATTTCATGATTATATCAAGCTCACATACCCAAAAATGATAATAGAGCATTCGGGAGTCGGGACACTTAAAAAAGGTAGGACTTAAAGTGTATGAGTGCACTGCCAATTATCAAATATAGGAAATGTATGGCGCAATGGCATCAATAGTTCCTGTACCAAGAGATTTTCCAGATTCAGGAAAAGAGCAAACTGGTTAGTTATTAATTTAAACAACTACAATTATTTTTAACTTTAGATGGCATGAGTAATGATGGTAAAATGATGATTTGAAACATAGCTCATCTGGTTAGTTCTAGAATACTCCATTTCTAAATCATATCAATTTTAAAGGAGGTACCATACTAACGGGTTATTAAGCGCCCTTCGTTGTTAAGTGCCTATTTCTTATTAGGTGCCTAGCTCAATGTAGCTCTTAGCATGGGTTTGTTAAGTGCAGTACAAAACAGTAGGAGTCCAGACACTTTTTATAAGTGTTGTGGCCATGAACGAGACTGTCAAAAGATCATTCTTCACCACCTGCCACTGTAAAGCCAGTAAAGTGATTAATTAATTATTATTGTAAACTACACCTGCTGTATTTATTAAGCGCTGAGTCATTATTAAGTGCCCGTTTTTCTGTCATTTTCTGCATAAGCACCTACGCTTAATAACCCATTAGTACAGTATAAATGTTTTGCAAGAGTGACACTGGAGATGTTCTGAAGCAGCTAAACTTTCAAGGAATGAAAGAATGTACCTTTAACATTAGTCTCAAAAAGTGAACTGGTTATTAAAAGATAATAATGTTAATCAAAAAAGAACTTGTAGGTGGGCGTTTCATTTTGCTACATTATGCTGATTATTATGGTCTCACCTAGTCACAAGACTGTAGTAGTGAGAGCTTGCATACTCGGCAAGATACAGTTACCTCCTCCTTGGACACACGGACTCTCTGGATTGGTGACTTTAAATTACATACATCACTCCAAGCTATGTTACAATAATAATGAATTTGTAATAGTACACTACAATTGATAAATGCAGCGAATGTTATATCGTATTCAAACCAAATTATAGCTGCATTTTGACTGTGCAATACTAATACCATGTCCACTTTAAATGGAAACTCTATCATTAATTTTTAGGCAATAGAAAAGATTATAGGCCATAAAATAGAAGGTAGTGAACACCAATACAATCTAGCACTAGGCTAAAGCTAAGACCAGGGTTGGGATCAAGTATTTGGGACTTAAGTTTCAAACTTTAAAATGCTTCTTTTGGCTGTCTGTGTTGTCCAAGTCCAATTGTACTACTACTCGCTGCTTTTATAAGCCTGTCTGTCTAGGACGTTCTTCACTCCATTCAACTTTCTAGCTACTGTCTGCTGCAGACCACATGTGCTCCTCATTGCACATGTGCAACAAACTACCTATGCAAAAGAAGAGGAACTGCAGAGTAGCTACTTACCTGTACTTCCACAAGTGTTCAAAGGTTGAATATAGTGCATTACATAAAATAATGTACACTGTATCAGTCAGATGTAGTGTTTCACAATTATTCGGTTTTACAATACAATTACAATTATTAATGTCATACTTAATCAAACTGTACTACCTTTTCAAAAAAATGATTATCATTATGCACATTTATCATCTATTGTTAATGTACTACATGACAGTTTACCAGACACAAAATGGTATCATCT
>NW_003553917.1:0-1745 GCF_000090795.2 Amphimedon queenslandica | reverse complement strand
TTCATGACCACTAATAATTATTAATGTTTATTTAATGAGTTATAACTATTGTTGGATAAGATTTTTGCTACTAAATTGCTTAAGGATTCTGCCGCATTTAAGCCTGGCATTACAAAGTAAAGTGCTATACGGTATCATTCAACTAAGCATACAAAGTATTAAATATACATACATGTATACGTAAGTAATTATATTCATAGCAATACATGTACATGTATATGTTACTGATATGAGGGAAATGAAAAGTGAAAGTAACTCTATGAGGATTACCAGTAAACAAGCCATGATGTCATTTTAAAATACAAATCTACACATTTTAAATCAACTGATAGCTAAGGGAAAGTACAGGAGGGCATAGAGTAGAGGGAGAGTTTATAATGATAATGTGTACAAGCTATTAGTGTGTGTGTGTGTGTGTGTGCATACTTTGAAATGGTGTGTAGCTCAGTCTTGAATTGTAATACCATTTCAGAATTTGCCTATTTATTTTAATAAAAAAGTAAAATTTGAGAATTGTTTTATGAAAACTCACATCATCGACAAAAACTTTGACAGCGACTTCCCTATTACCTTCCCCAAGATTAATCTGTCCCTGATAGACAACGCCAAACCCACCCTGTCCCAGCTTATGTCCACCCTCAGAAAATAAAACATTATCAAAGTCTCCGGTCGCTTTTTTGACGTCTTCGTACGAGAGGATCTGAGTGGGTGTGGTCTCGTGAGAGAGTGGTGGGTGGAGAGATGAAGAGGAAGGGGGAGAGAGAGACGGTTTTGCATTTGGTTTAAGATCTGATTGGTCGGTTCTAGAAGTACTTGTAGAATTATCGCTAGATTCACGTAGTAGAGTATCAACAATTACAGGTTGAGGAGGAGGAGGAGGGTGGGGAGGGACAAATGGTCAACCGTTTGACGGAGGAGTGGAATGAGGAGTAGGCAAAGGTACGTCTACTTTGATGTTCCTTTTTAAGAATAAGAAGAAGTGAATTTAAAATAAAATAATCATACATGTATATACTTGATTCAATTCCAACCCAAAACATTATTAAATGTTTTTCAATACTACATGTAATAATAGTTACTCTTAGTACAGAAAAAGCATAATAATAATAAAATACCATGTGTTGTCATATATTACCAAATACTAAATATTTAATAAACACATAATTATTAACATAATAATTGCTTAAAATACAGTAATAGAACCTTGTAATCCTTGTACTATTAATTCACATATTCTGTTCATTCCAAGTGTCTTGCAAAAGTCATACAACTGGCCAACAGTCCTACCTCTTGATGCCATGTGGCTCAACAGTGATATAGTGGGACTCTTCCCTCTCGCCTCCTGCTGGGATAACTGCTGCATCTGTAGAGGACTGAGATTATTTATGATTATAATTGTTAAAAATTAAAATTATTTTTGTACTTGTATTCTGGCATCATTGAGAGCAAGTCTTTCCAGTTGAGGGTGTGAGACGAGTCCAGAAAGGCGGAAATCTTTCTCTGAGATCCATAAGACATCTCATTAGTGCTTAAATCTCTCCAAGAACCAGCTCTAACAGTAGACATCATTTTGCAATTTCATAGACTTTCTAGCCACACCTTTATTTATTTATTTATTTATTTCAGAAATTTACAGTACACATTAATAGAGAGAAGCAGAGATTAGAAAAGAGAGTAAATAGCAGTACTGAGGGTAAACTGAGGTATAACTCAGAGTACCGGAAAGAAAAAATAAAATAAAAATA
>NW_003553916.1:0-1745 GCF_000090795.2 Amphimedon queenslandica | reverse complement strand
GTGTCCTTTTGATTAGTTTGATCAAAAGGTTTACTGTAAGCACTTCCAGTCAATGGAAGCATAACCAACAATTAATTATTATTATTATTTTATTGATGCATGACTGTGTTGCTATTCATGTAGGTAAAATCCCTAAATGGTTACTGAATATTGTAGCATCCAAGATAGCACCACGAGTAAGAAGCAAAGATTATTATTATTATTATTATTATTATTATTATTATTATTATTACTATTATTATTATTATTATTATTATTATTATTATTACTATTATTATTATTATTATTATTATTATTATTATTTTAGATATTTTTAAAGATTGCTCAAGCAGCTGAGAAGTACCCGGAATGGAAAAAAAGAAACAGGCCAGAGCACAGACCATGGGTCGATCCTACCAAATATGGAGTACCAATTGTAACAACAACAACTTTTTAAACATTCACATCATAAGAAATACCACCCCCCCTCTCCTTCTCTCCCTCTCCCCCCTAGGTATCTATAAGCGAACTCCTTCAATTCTCTCCTGATACTATTCCTCTTACCCCTCGAGTAGGTGAGCCAGATTATCTCGGGTCTGAAGAGCAGCTGGAGGAGGACAACGAGACTGTACCTGATGGTATAGAGTCATTCCTAGCTAATGGAGGGGGCGAGGGTAAGACAGGAAATGGTGAAAGTAATGTTGGGGTTAAGAATACTCCGGAATAGAGAGGAATCATATATTATTATAAATATATATAAATATATATTATATTATTTTTTCCAAAATTATACTCATTATTATTATTATTATTATTATTTTATTGACATTAATTTGTATAGACTCATATTATGTTATTTATTTCTACTGCCATGCTTCATTATTATTCAAATTTATTATTATTTATATATTATTATTATTTATATATTATTATTGTTATTATTATTATTATTATTATTATTCATTTATACACGTTAAGCACATTTTCATATCTTTCTCCCTAAATTTTCATAATAATAAAATATGAATTAACTTCATAAAGTACATCTTAAACTAACTAAACTAATGTTTGATTTATGTTTCAACGAAATAACCAAACCTTTTGCTACAAAAAGCAATAGTTGGTTTATCTGCTGCATAAAAGTGCATTCCTGCTGGTCAATAAATGGTTTTAGCTCCAATTGTCATAAAGGCACAAAAGCATTTTTGCTTTGCAGAGCGTAAGTGTACCCAACTTGTCTATTTGTTAGGAATTCCTTTTTTGGTGTAGCTAAGGAATATTGATAATTGTTGCTAACTTTTAATCAATCAATTAATATTAAGTTGATAATCATTTCTTGAGTGAATTGTGTTATCTTAGCAGCAATTAGTAGCCTATTAACGCTAGATAGCGCTTGTACTAATTACGTCATGTGACGATAATTTCTCAGCTCAAACAACCTACTTCATCTCTGTAGCTGCTTTCTTTTCCGATCTATCAGTGTTTTCTTTATTATAAAGAAGAGGCCTGCACGTGTTCTAATCCAATAATGTCTACAGGAAAGATATTGCTATTGTTTTGTTTCACTATAATCTTGTTACTACTTCCTCCGTTGGCTGCTAGGAAGGAAGAAAAGAAAGGCATCATCAATCTGCTAGCTCTTGTCCCGTGGCCTGATGACCGGCCTCATGCTGACTGGGATGCTGGCCCTGATCTATTGGCAGGAGCTAGAGTAGCCATTAAAGAGATAAACAACAGCACTGATATCCTTCCTAACTATAGATTGA
>NW_003553915.1:0-1745 GCF_000090795.2 Amphimedon queenslandica | reverse complement strand
TCCTCTACCAGCTATGCCACCTGCAGGATCAACTAGTTCAAAAGGTACATATATTAGTTGAGTGTTGTCATCTATAGTATCGCTGTCAGTGTATCAGTATCTATGATAATACATTATGTGCTAGTGTAGGTTAGCTTAATTATCTCCTTTTTTGGTATTGAGCTAATTACTTGCATAGTTGAAGTCACACTACTGATATATAGTACATGAATATCATTATCAAGCAATGAATATCATTACATATACAGCCGCAAATATATCCCAGCATACAGTATAATAGCATAAAAGTTTGATGGCAGATATATTTATAAAAATGCAAAATTAGATTTTTTTTTTTGTAAAATAAATTTTGTAGCATTTGCACACCTACAAAAATATGCACATCATTCGTTTGTAAAAAAACAAAATCCACATGCAAATGTAAATGCAATTTTATAGCTTCAGATATTTCATTCTATTTTCTATTTTTTCAGAAAAGAGTGTCACTCCAGAAACAGATGAAGTAGCTATGTCACCAGCAAGCACTGACAGAACAACAGGTATTTAGAAAAAAAACTAAAGCGGTGCAACCTAGTGTTACTACCGTATAGCGCTTTATTTTCGAGGAGCTAAACTTTTGCTATTTTCGCGGTTAGCATGAAACCGCGAAATTAAAGATCCGCTAAAATTTCAATTGCCATTAAAGGTGTGGCACTAACATTGCAAATCTGCAAAAATTATTTCCACGAAAAATTGATTTGTATGAATCCACGAAATTTTAGCTCCACAAAATTAAAGTGCTATACGGTATATCCCTATATTGAACACAGATTACAGACACTGTATGCTTACATTTAAACTCTATGGGCTTTAGGGTAGTAAAAATAATTATTTGTACATTTTAGGCACTAATGGTCTTTCTTGGAAGGATTTTGACTTAGCAAGCAAACTGCATGATCTGCGAGATGAATTTCTTGAGGCGATTAGAATAACAAAAAATTCCTTCAAATCAAATGATCTTTCCAAAATCATTGACTACCTCAATACACACGCATTGTCATTACTTGGTCCTAAAAAGGGACAGCAAACAACTGCTCAAGCAGTTAGAGAAGAGTTCAAAGATATTGGAACAATATCAAAATTATTTACTTTGTTACAAGACAAGTATGTGTCATGGTTCAACTATAAACTTATGATAAAACTTGTTGGAGTATTCCTACCTAAAAATCGTTTGCTAAAAAGAACTTGGACGTCATATGAAGAAAAGTTAAAGGATTATTTTATAAACAGTGGTGGACTATTGAAAGATGCTGATGCTGTAGAGTTTGGTGTAAAAGGTGTTCCTCCTGGTACACGAGTAATGATTGCTAAAGTTGACAGAGATGACTACACACTGGATGACCTATTCTTCTTTCGTAGAGCAATACCAAAAGGTTTAGATATTCCTGAATATGATCTTCACTTCAGATCTGTCCACCTGAGTTCTCTCTGTTTGGGTTACCTCATTCCTGAGTATCTTTATTCTTTATTATTTCCTCTAACTACAAAGCTACAGCAACAGTTAGCTAGTATTGGTATCACTGAACTAACATGTGGTGAAAATAAATATGATCTAAGAGAGGTTTGTGATTATTGTGTTGATAATTTAATCGTATTATTATCAATTTACAGTTCTCAATAGAAGAGGTTAAGCACTCATCCACTGATATTGGTAAGTACATGAACTGACCTTTAGTCAATCCCTCCATACATAACTTGTATTACTA
>NW_003553914.1:0-1745 GCF_000090795.2 Amphimedon queenslandica | reverse complement strand
TCTGTCTATATCCTCTGTTATCTTCACTTGATCTTCAAAAGATGGTATACTCAAAGTACCTAATATAAATATCATAAACTGTAAGTGTTGTGTTCAAAATAAAATATGGTGAGAATGACACACTTTCAGATTGTGGATTAGCTCCCTCTATAATATTTTCACTTGTGTTCATATTAGCTTCTCCTACCACTTGACTATGATCAGTAGCAGTACCACCATCTTCATCATCCGACCCTATACACATCATGCACGACATTACAAATGCATCAGAAAGTTAATTATTGGTGACTGATACTATACCTTCAGGTGGTGTACTATAATCATCATCACTGTCACTAGGGGTGTCTCCATTACTCATCTCAGCTACAATAGCAATGAGACAGAACTTGCTACGTTTTACTGATCCGTATCTCTTTCCTACTCTAAAGGATCCTCCTTTCACAGTACAGAACTGGTAAGGGTGCTTCAAAGGAGCTCATACAAACTTGAGGTAATCAGTCTGAGCTTTAGTCCTTAAATCTACACAATGTTGTAGCTCTATTACCAATGGTTTTAATAGTGGCTTAGATACTGATATTGCATATACTACACTGACTAGCATGGTACCTTTGGGTACCTTAAAGTTACATATGTACAAGTCTTTACTTCTTACCTCACATATGACTTGTCTTGCTTTTGGCTCCCACATATTTAAAAAAAAAATCCTCCCATTTTCAGGCTACATAAAACAAGAAAAGAATAACTGCCATTTTACTGCACTAGATACATACATACATGTACATGCACGTGTATAACAGTTAAAATGCGAAGGCAAAAATGAACTTACAAACAAATTAGGAATATCAGCAGGATCGTCATCAGACTCAAAATCAATCCTTGTAGCATTAACAGATTTTGTAGTGAGCAATTCGAAGAGTGTCTCCTCAGTCTAATGCACATAGGGCCCAGTATGAAGGTATATTAGTAACAATTAATATATGTGGCAATTAAGTAATTTTAGTTAGTAATGTTATGATGTGTGGTACATGACATGATGCCTAGTTGTGTGTGACAACATACACTACATGATCGTGTAGTAAAATGTGTATGTAAACACTAAACACACAAGCATACTTCAGTGAAAAGGGTCACTTTCTCTGTAATAATGACAACTCGACTCCATCCATAAAATGTCATGATTGATGCTATCCCTGGAATGTAGTTGCTCTCAGATGCATAGATTTGGAAATAATTCTTGAAACGATCACGATCCCTCAGATGGACGGAAGAAGAGGCAAATGAGATCTGGAAAAGATTTATTATTGTGGTTATGATTATAATAATATTTATTATTGTTATCATTATTATTATTATTATGAGACAAAACAAGAATTAGAAAAGAAAGAGAGAGAGAGAATGAGAGAGAGGAAATTAGGAAAAGGGGGAGAAACCCATATAAAAAATGGAAACAAAGAAAGAAAAACAAAAAGTAAAAACACAAATACAAAAGAGAGATGGGAGATATTATTATTATTATTATCATTATTATTATTATTATCATCACTATCATTATTATTATTATTATTGGGACTACAATGAACAAAAAGAAAATAAATAGCTTTATCATTCATCAGTAGAGACAACTCATACAATACAATAAAATACAGAGCACAATAAGTTTTAAGGTCAGACTTCTTCACAAAGAGATGGAATAACACTACATGTTTTTCTAGAAAGCAAAAGCCAAACACTGTGAGGACTGTATA
>NW_003553913.1:0-1745 GCF_000090795.2 Amphimedon queenslandica | reverse complement strand
TACAAACAATTGTAATGAAAGCTCCGCATTCTAGAGCATTCTATATCCTTCCTTCTTCCTTTAACACAATGCAGTGCAGTCCACAGTGTGTTACAATGGTATGTATGCACTGTGTAAACTGTCCAGGCACAATGGATATTGTCAATCCTGTGACATAAGTGGACAAGGAGGAGTACATTAGGCAGGAAGGGACGTATTGAACTTTGCGCCTAGAGCTATGAAAGCAGTTAAATGGATCATTTGAATCTTTATGTAATCAAAGAGCTCGGCTTGAATAATTGTGCTAAAAATAACAATACTATAGCCCAGAGGAAGCACCACATTTAAAATGTCATATCCTGATTGCTTTACAATTATGAATGATTTTATCAAAGGTCAAACTTAGGGGCTTCTACAAATTCAGTTTTGATCTCTTTCTATTTCTACTTTCTCCTTTTCCAAACCCTCTCTCCTCCCTTTCTCTCCCCCGGCCTCTATCTCTTACTTTCCTTGTCTTGAAGAAGAAGTGGTGCAAGGGAGTACGAGTCTAAAGTCTTATTGGGGAGTTTGACGCTTGCAAGCTCAGCAAACGTAGCCAATAAATCCAAATGACTACCAAGTGACATTGAAACCTTTAGAGAAAAAAAGAACACGGGAATTAATGAGATATTGTCATACATGCAGTCTCTATTGTCATACACTTGATCAGTTTCTCTCACAGACAAAGGACATGAGTCACTCAATTAAACAATTAATGAATCTCACATTCCTTCATCTTTCTCTCCCTCTTACTTTCCCAGACGGTATTCTCCCAGGCCAGCTGAATATAGTTGGCACTCTATATTAGAAAAAATGTACAACATCAACATGCAACCTTAATGCAATAAATAGCTCTAATATCACGTTAGCCTATTCTAAAACTACTAATTACTTAAAGGTTCTATTTGCAAATAAACTGTAAACATGTTTGCCTTTAGACCGTGAGATAAATGCCCATTCAGCCACAGGAGGCCTGGACAGTACTGAGGAATGCTAGCAACACTTCATAACATCTTTTGAATATACAGTCTATGAATAATAATAACTACAGTCCACATGCAGTATAGTATAAGGGTATAGTGTTGCATGGGGCATGTATAGTGTGTCAGTATTGAGATGTAGGGGGCATATTGGTCTACATGTACTCGTATAGTACATGTAGGGGGACATATATGTACATGTGTGTATGTACATGACATGTTGTAAGTGTCTCTGTATTAGCATGCGGGTCTGTTTGACTCTGTGTTTTGAATAAACAGCTGGTTGCTAGCACTATAGGAGACGTCTTTTAGTCATAACAAGAGACCTATCTAAGGAGTATAGCAGAAAACAAGATGTGGACGTTTATATAGTTGTGTACAAGTGAATGGAAATATTTGGGACTGAGTTGACAAGAAGGTATCGCTGTTTACCGATAACTAATTTGGATTATCCGAATCCTAATCTGATATCTCAATAGATGTTTACTCTATCTTCCTTTTTGATTCATCTTATCAATCAGTTCCTACTCTCTCTCTCTCTCTCTCACCTTATTCCTCCTTCATAAGTTTCTCCTTTCTGTCCTCTAAGTAAGCCATTACTGCCACCATCTAATTCTTTCCTTGTCCATGCTCCATTATCACTATAGAGAATACAAAAAACACATACGAGAGTAAACAATAAAGGTATTTGTGTTTGTCGTTGTGTACACAATCCAAAGTTGATGTTATGGGCTGGTAATTGTAGCA
>NW_003553912.1:0-1745 GCF_000090795.2 Amphimedon queenslandica | reverse complement strand
GGTATATGTTAGATGATTGTAATCAACAAACCACAAAGACATTGAGACATTGTACTTATTATTTGGGGGGTTAGTATGTTAATCAAATTGGAATTATTCGCACCAGGGCCAATGTTGGGAAGCGACCAATTATATAATGTGATTGTGACGGCACATGCATTTGTCATGATATTCTATGGTGATTCCGGTAATAATAGGGGATTGGGGGATTGATTGGTGCCATTGTATATATGGGCGCAGGACATGGCATTTTGATGACTAAATATCTGGTTATTGCCACCCACCTTAGTATTATTATTAGGTTCAGCCTTTGTAGAACAAGGGGTGGGGATGAGGTGAACAGTATATCCACCACTGGCAAGCGTATGCAGGGACTTTGGCCTAATTTTTGAGTAACTTTAAAAATTTGTAAAAAAATCCAATTTTTTAAATCAGCTCAAAATTTCCATACAGCACAAAAACATGTATGTGTATTACAAAAATTATTAAAATGGAAAATATTTTCCAGTGATTTTTGAAAAATACCTGTGTATTTGTCAAATTTTTGAGCAACTTTAAAATCCACTGACCTGCATGAGCACTATGGGAAACCCAATAATTTCTGGGCATTGCTAGCCAAAATTCATATTTGGAATGAAAACAATCTATTTTGCATCACACAAACAACTTAGAGCCAAAAAAGATGAGTTATTGGCAAAGAATTAATAATGGTAATTAGTAGCTCTGCAAAGATATTGTCATAAAATAGCTGTTTTGTTTCAATCTGAGCATGCTCAATGACACATTGCACAAAATTGCCATTATAAAATGTACCTATCACTTTCTACCTATCACCTATTTTTTTCTGATGCATTATTGTTGTTATTTTTGCCATGAGTTTACCACACCTATCACTTTGCACAAAAAATTTGCCAAATATTACTCTCATCTATTAATGCTTAATTATTTTGCATATTTTATTATTAGAGGAGAAGATATCCCATGAAGTATTTTGGAGGCTCATTCTCAATGAAAAGGTTCCAGTGACAACAAGTCTTGTAGCAGTCATGGGTTTACCTAGCTCTGGAAAGACAACAATTTTGGAATCAGTTTTCAAGCGAAAAATAAAATTGAAACCTGAGGCAAAATTTAAAATTGATTATTATTTAAAAAGAAAGAGAGATGAGAAGTGTCTGTCAATATATGATTTGTGTGCTCTTGGTAGTACACAGCATTCGTTTGCCTGGTCCTTTGCCACCAATCGATATGGAGCAATATTTTCAATTCTTTGTGGTCTCATTCGTCGAAACCCATGTGTAGCAGATATTGAGTTTGATATAACCAGCCAGTCACCAAAATCTGTCATGGATAAGCACATTCGATGGTTGCAGAGCAAGACTAAAGAGTTACTAGAGGGCATTAAAGATGAGCCTGGCAAGGTGACCCTCATTCATGATGGTGTCTCTTTTATTAATGTAATTGATGTTGGTGTCAATAAGGCTCTCTACCCATTCTTAGCTATGATGTTGCTGCATTGCCATCGACACATTCGTCTTGCTTTCTTTTCAATGAATAGAGATGGGCCTAATCTTGATGAGTACGCTGAACTACCTTCTGATCGCTATGGAAAGAGAAATGATGATGTTTTAGTTATGAAGAAAAGGTCACGACTTACGTATCTCCTCCATTTTGCTACAGTTGGTTACACTCAGCAACAGCGCAATCAGGAAGAAGAAGTACAAAATGCGACTGTTATGGTTGCTACA
>NW_003553911.1:0-1746 GCF_000090795.2 Amphimedon queenslandica | reverse complement strand
GATACTTTACTAAACTGCGCTATTTACAATCTTTCAGTATGTAAGTCATGTCACATGTGAATGTGTAATTTTATTCTTTTCTTCTATGATACCATTGTGATACTTTATAAATTGTGTTATTCACAATATTTCAGTCAGTAAGTCACGTCACATGTTAATGTGTAATTTTATTCTTTTCTTTTACAATACCATTATCATTCTTTACTAAATTGTATTATTCACAATCTTTTAGCCAGTAAGTCACATCACATGTGAATGTGTAGTGTTATTCTCTTCTTCTATGATACCGTTATCATTCTTTACTAAACTGTGTTATTCACAATCTTTTAGCCAGTAAGTCACATCACATGTGAATGTGTAGTTTTATTCTTTTCTTCTATGATACAATTGTGATACTTTACTAAACTGTGCTATTTACAATCTTTCAGTTAGTAAGTCACATCACATGTGAACGAATGATTTTATTCTTTTTTCTATGATACCATTTTGATGTGTTTTTAGATAGTAAGTAATTTTTATCCAACAAATTCCAACATCATTATTAATTTTTAGGATACAAGTATGTATGCTGACTGCAGGGAACATTCCAATTCTAACTTTTACTATTATTTATTTCTTATAATGATGTTTATGCATGTTCATGTACCTATAGGTGCCTATGAGAGAGCTCTCAAGGAACAAGGAAGTGCTGATGTAGCGTATGCTCGTCTTATGTTACTGGGATCAGCTGGTACTGGCAAGACATGTCTCAAGCGTTCATTAATGGAAGAACCTTTCAATCCTCATACTACAAGCACCATTGTATCTGATGTATCCTCTGTACGACCATTTGGACACAAGTGGCAAACAATGAGAGGAAGCAAATGGAGAGAAGCCACAGAAGAAGATGAAATCGAGGAACTTGAACATTTGTTTGAATCCTTTCAATCTAAATCATCCTCACACCATAGATCTATTTTGAGTGCACAATATTCTCATGATGAATTGATTTCTACAAGCTCTATAACTTCCATTTTGGGTATAGAGAGTAGTTTTATCCAATCAATACTAAGGAGAGCTACACATAGTGAACTATCTTTTATGTCAACATCGACTGTTCAAGTTAGTCATACTTTACTAGCATTATAACATATTTTTATTAATCTTTAGCCATTTCTTCATATATGGGATTGTGGTGGTCAGCCAGTGTTCCTTGAGATTCTCCCAGCCTTCCTCACTCCTCGTACAATGTTTCTCCTCCTGTTTGATGCTTCAAAGGATTTCAAGGAAAGATGGCAGTCACGTCAGAATACTCCTGATGGTGAAGTGCTGTTTGGTGAGGTAGTGAATGAAAGCACGAGTGATCTAATGGCCAAATGGATGTCTACAATACACAGTCACCTCATGAAGCCCAACAAAGATGATACTTCTTCTCCTAGTCTTTATTGTATTGGCACTCGTGGTGACAAGCTAAATTCAGAAAGCAAGAAAGAAGCAAAGGTGCAAATCCAGTCCCTATACAAGGAAAAAGAGTTCTCAGATCTTATTAAAGATGTACTGATCATTGATAATACAACCTCAGGAAAGGGGAAAAGTGAAGATCCAAGCATTACGGAATTACGTGGAGCTATTGATGGTTTCATCAATACATTAGTTGTTCCAACCCCTGTCAATTGGGTTCTGTTTCGAAAAGTGTTTCAAAAGCTAGAGAAGAATGTCATTAGTTTATCTGATGCTATTGCCATTGGAGTAGCATGTCATATACCA
>NW_003553910.1:0-1746 GCF_000090795.2 Amphimedon queenslandica | reverse complement strand
ATTTCCTGATGAAATTTCCATTAAAGCACATTGGTAGTGGTACGCTGTCAATGGCTAATGCTGGTCCTAATACCAATGGATCTCAGTTCTTCATCTGCACTGCTGACACTCCGTGGTAAATTATTTTTATTTCTCATTCCGTTCAGCTTCTTGCCAGTGTATTTAATGGTTTTAAAATATCTACACACAAAAAACAACAGTAGAGTAGGTGCTGGTATTATGAGAGGGTTTGTGTTATGTGTAATTTCAATGATGTTATTTTAAAATTCAAAATGTTAAGTGTTTGATAACTTAAGTATCGCATCTACTCTAGAACGTATTTTGTCAAGGGACAGTTTATTTCTATTATTGTTTTATTAAATTTTGAGTTATACTCTATATCCAAAGCATTTTAAGTCAGAAATGGTTAGGAAAGAATTCTAATATTTCCTAACGCATGAACTTGTTGAATAGAATTTATTTGCTGATTGTGATCAAAATTTTAAGTTACCCCTAAGTGAAACTGACTGGGAGAGAATTCTCCATTTTTATTACATTGCCTGATGCATATACATGTTCTTATCCTGTGTAGAAAGTTTGAACTTATTCCGATCAAAATTGGATTTTTTACAAATATTTAAAGTTGCTCCAAAAGCAGACAAATTCCCTGTACTATAGTATACGGTCTTTGGCCAAATTATGTCAAAATTGAAAAGGAAAGAATTCTCTATTTTTATTACATTCCCTAATACATATACATGTTCTTATGCTGTGTAGAAAGTTTGAACTGATTCCGATCAAAATTGTATTTTTTGCAAATTTTTAAAGTTGCTCCAAAATCAGACGAAAGTCCCTGTACTATAGTACACGGTCTTTGGCCAAATTATGTCAAAATTGAAAAGGAGAGAATTCACTGTTTTTTTAATTTTCCGATGGATATACAGTCAAACCTGCTATTGTGGACAGTCTAAAATAATGACACCTCTATAATCAAGACAGGCAGTAGTGGTTCCAATACCATATAAGTGTAAATTGATAAACCTCTGAAATAAGGACACTTTCATAATCAGGACAGTATTATTGGGTCCCAGAATAGAGAGATTTGACTTCTTATGTTGTGTAGAAATTTTAAACTGACCAGAATAGAGAGATTTTACTGCTTATGTTGTGTAGAAATTTTAAACTGATTTCGATGAAAATTGGATTATTTACAAATTTATTAAGTTGCTCAAATATTGAGTCAACAGCCCTGTATTATTATAGTACAGAGTTTTCAGCATTTTTATTGCATATGCATAGTATATGTACTTATATTTATATAGTTTGAGCTGATTCTAATCAATGAATTGTTTAGATTGCTAAGTACTCTATAATTTTGATAACCACTTCCTCAAGCACCATAGCCTGTAGTAAGGCCTAGCCTACATGTAGACATTATGACCATTGTGTGCCTAGTCACTACCTATAAATGCATGCTTTGCGTTCAATTTTGAGTCGATTCTGGCTTTAAATTTGAACTGCTTTAACTAAGAGCACGGACTTTTAATTGGTTGATTGTCTATTGCCAAAATGGATGCGAAGAAATATCAATTTTTGTGACATTTTCTGATACATCTTATACTACATGTATGTTAAGATTAACGAGAGTTTCAATTGCTGAAATTGTGAGCCAAATACCATGGCCTCATAACTGTGAAAGTTTTTACAACATTTCTAATACTGAAAAAGACTACAGATTAGTATTATGTACAAATTAGTATTACGGAT
>NW_003553909.1:0-1746 GCF_000090795.2 Amphimedon queenslandica | reverse complement strand
TATAAATCATTCAAAGTGTAATCATTATCTGCAACTTTTGCTATCATGACTTGAGTACTAGGAGCATCTAATATGCCAAACTCAACACCATTAACAACTTTAATTGCTTGATCATTGTTAGTTTTAAAATAGTCTTTTAGCAAATCAGAATAAGTTGACCAAATTTGCTGTACTTCTCTATCTGCTATGAAAACTTTGACCAATAGGACAATGAAGTCAAAATTAAACCAGGAGACACGCTTTTCCAATACTCTAAATAACTGATTCATTGATTTAATACTGTCGTACTCTTCTCGTAATTTATCAATGAACTGTTCTTTGCGAAAATATGGGCTTAGTAGATGAATGATGTGGCACTGAATGAAATCAACTACTTTAGGAAGAGTGTTTCTTTCAAGAGAGCAAAATGCTTCTTTGGTTTTATACATGTTATCATTGTGTACCAGTTGTAGCTCATCAATCTGCTTCAATATATCATTAACAGGAAACTCTTTTGATTTTCCACTAGCATATGTAGCTTTAGTATCAGGTGAAGTAAGAGGTGCTGCTAATTCTGTATTTGGGGTAACTTCTATAATGAATAATTCTTAAAATTGCATTACAATTATTGATATATATACCTCTAGAAGATGGGTTAGTGTCTACTGGTGACAAAGGTTGCCTCTCACTGCTTTTAGAATATTTATTTACTATTTCATCAGCTAAGGCAGGGTCTGCTCCTCCACTCTCACTTCTAATGCAATTGCAGAGCATTCGTAATGTAGGAGCACCACTACTTTGATCATATTCTTTTCTTAGCCAGCATTCAAAAACCTTTCTGAGACATGTTTTTGGTGGTTTACCCTCTGCTTCAATCTCGTCCAGCTTGTTAGGACTGAGGCCAAGCATAATGCCAATGGAGTCCCAGTGTCTGGAAAGAACGCTTGCCTTTTCCCAAACCAAACGAAAATCATTGATGCCTAAACATGTACATGTAGCCTTACATGCAAAGTGTAACAATGTATAGTACTCACCAAGTTCTTTGTCAAGGATTGTTTCTGTTGTGCTCGACATTTGTAGCAGTGAAGAGAATAAAAGGCAGAAAGGAGAATTAGAAACAGAGAAAGAATACGCCCTTTCTAAATTGAGCCCCGCCCTTGCACCTGAGCCCCACCCTTACAGTTCTGCAATTATTTTAATATTTTTATTATACAATATACAAGACTATATAGCTATAATAATAATGTGCAGTTTTATATCAAAGAGAGAGTAATTTATAAAAAAACAATAAAACAATATACATAACCTAATGACTAGCATTTCTCTATTAATTCCTTTTGTGAGAAATCTCTTGTCTTAACTCTATAATAATAATAATAATAAGAAAATTATCAAGTACAGGATAAAGGATGGTTCATGCATTTACTTTCAATTGATGACTGGTAACTTAAATGCATCTCCATTAGCTCCTTATCATGTCTTGACTGTAACTCATGAACCTCTTTCTTATGAAATGACTTTAACTCTTCAACCTAGAAATGACATTAGTATGGATAACATTATAAATAAAAATGATTGTTTAGCATTAAAAATGACACTATAGTCCGTGCAGAATAAAAATTAAGAAGCATATCATAGTTGCATTTATAATAGCTTTAATAGCTAACCTGTTTATGGAAGGATTCCTCAACTACACAAAGAGCAAAAAAAAAGATAAATAGAAAGGGAGAGGAGGAGGAGGGAGGGTAGTGTATATAGTGAAGGAAG
>NW_003553908.1:0-1746 GCF_000090795.2 Amphimedon queenslandica | reverse complement strand
GCAACCTATCTATAGCCGGAAAATTTGGCGGTCTAAAACTTTGGCGATTTTGCATCAAAACTACCTAAATATAATATTGGCGGTCATTTAATTTGGCGGTTTACTATCTTGTCTTTTCTTTAAGCACACTCAGCTCTTCTTCAAGCTGCTCCTTGGCAGTCCTTGCCCACAGTCTTGACTTTGTGACTGAAATAGTGAGAAATACTGCCATTTTTTAGTATAATGCACCCGCGCATAATAATTGCAATTATTATTGGCGGTTATAATACTGGCGGTTTTATTTTGAACCGCCAATCCGCCAAATTTAATTCTCCGCCAAATTTTCCGGGTTGCAGTGAGGTCACTTTTGACGTCATAATTACTTCCGTATGGCAAAAATTAATGAGCCTCATTCGTTTACAGCAGCAAAGTTGCTTCTTCTATAACTTCTTTTACACAGCACAAGGCAGAAAAGGAGTACAATTCTAGCGGTAGTAAGCAGAAAAGTAGCGATAGCAATAATTACAGGAGTAACAAGACAATGCTGTGTTCACTTTGGCCGCTTCACTGATTCTCTATCCGAGGACTTTTTGCTTCCTTTGCATCCCTGAGTCCAGGAAAATGAAAGAGCAGCATGAATTAGCCATGCTCATAGTTAAGGAAGCCTGCCAGAAGAGTTTATAGTGCTGTACAAATGAATGGCAAAGTAGCCATTTTGCCATGCGGAAGTAATTATGACGCACGCTGTGACGTCATATGAAACCGCTTTCTATATAATTAGCGACTGGTTGAATTTGAAGTACACTCGCTAAAAACGCTAAAATTAAGTGTCGCAATTAATACACACCCTAAGCTTAAGGTAACTGATCACAATTCACAAGATGTCGTTAGAGGACAAGTGTGGGACTGCGTTTAGGAATAAAGATCATGAAGAAGCTGTTCGCTTACTACCATTAGTGAAGGAAGTTAAGGAACCGAATGAAATTAAAATAGCAGGGGATGGTCTACTTCATTTGTCTTCATACAATGGCTGGTTAGATGTTACAAAAGATCTCATCGCTAAATATCACTGTGACCCACACGAAAGAGATGGTGTGGATAGGACTTGTCTTCATTGGGCTGCAGAAGGTAATCATGTTGATGTGATGAGATATCTCATTGATGAGTGTCACTGTGATCCAATGGCTGTTAACAGGTGGGGGTGGACACCTCTTCATTATGCTGCAGAAGATAATCATGTTGATGTGATGAGATATCTCATTGATGAGTGTCACTGTGATCCAATGGCTGTTGACAGCAGGGGGTGGACACCTCTTCATTATGCTGCAGGAGGTAATCAAGTAGACGTGATGAGATATCTCATCGATGAGTGTCACTGTGATCCAATGGCTGTTAGTGGGACTGGGGGGACACCTCTTCACGTAGCTACTAGTTGTGGCAGTTCTGCAGCTGTTGGATATTTACTATCAACTGGTAAATGTGATCCATTGGCTAAAGATAATGAGGGGAGAACACCATTTAAACTAGCTAAGGAGAGAGGTCACACTGATACTCTTTCTGTCTTGAAGAAGTTTGGTGATATAAAATCATCTCATCCAATTGATTCTTATGTTAACGTCCTCCTTGTGGGTAATCCTGGAGCTGGTAAAAGTACTCTTAGTCATGTCATCAATGACACAGCAGCTAGTTTTACTCTTCTTGGTTCCTTTAGAAATGTTGGAGGGGTAGTGCCCTGTACTGCTGGCATCATTCCTTATAAACTACAAC
>NW_003553907.1:0-1746 GCF_000090795.2 Amphimedon queenslandica | reverse complement strand
ACCCAAATTTTGGAGCACATGGCAAGCTTCTTTAATTAACAAAATGGCGGCATGTAGCTAAGATGGCTCGATCCAGCAGTCACAGACTCACAGTATCACTTTTCCTTACTTGAAGAATGATCTGATGGGACATGGACCTGCGCATAGACTGTTGGAGTAGATTGGTGTAAGAATTATTCTTGTAGCACCAACTGATACTGAGATACACACCGACAACTGGATTGACAGGACTTGATGAAGATGAAGATGATGATGATGATGATGATGAAGATGAAAAAAGGTGGCTGAACAAAACGGCCGGTTCGCCGATTTTTGACTTTTCGCTTAGACAAGGTCTAGAGCCACGCTAGTTGTACCATTGGATTCCTCTGGTCAAGATAAGGTCCTCTATAAAGTCTGGTAAGCATAGGAGCTCGTTTTCCCGGTATAGCAAGGCTGCAAAAGTCGTGGCAGCCATTTTGTTTGGGGGTGAATCCTACTTAGTAACGCTACCGCGTTACTAATAACGCTACCGCGTTACTAATAGTACAGGGACTTTGGTCTAATTTTTGAGCAACTTTAATAATTCGTAAAAAATTTAATTTTGATCACAATCATCTCAAACTTTTTACACAACATAAGAACATGTATATGCATCAGGAAAAATTATAAAAATAGAGAATTAATTTGGCTAAAGACCCAAGGGTATAGCCTTTGGCCTATGGCCGAATTTTGGAGCAACTTTTAAAATTTGTAAAAAATTACATGCATGCACATACATACGAACCTCAACGTTATTGCTATCCCAGTAATGAGGATGAGCTATTGTTACTCGGTATAATTTATTGAGTGAGTGCATTCTTATCAACCGACGAGGATCTTGAGCCGCAAAATCAAGTAGGAGTACTATCTGCTCGGGAATCTGGACAATAACGGAGAGGCACAGCTCAGTCAAAGTGGTCAGGATTGTGATAATAAATGGAGTTGAAGAATGTGTGGATAATAGCTGTATGCAGACATCTCTGACCTAATAATAAATAAATAAATAAATAATAATGATAATAATAATGATAATGATGATTTTAAAAATGAATAAATAGATAATAATAATGATGATAATAAATTAATGTATATATTTATACTTGTTTTGCTATAGCTAAAGTGTGATTCATTCTCTTCATTACAGTGATCACTTTCAGTTTCATCTCAGGCGTCACTCTTATTCCTAATATGGTAAATTATTATTTGTGTTTTCATTGATAGTCCCACCTTTAACAATAGCTGCTACTTTATCGTATACTCCGACTGCAAAGTCGCTGATAAACAACAATAAACAATTATAAACAACAACAAACAACAATAAACAACAACATTGCTACCTTGAATGTTGGCACAAAGAATCAGTGGCTTTAATTGCTGCCTCCACTTCAACTGTGTAGTTAGATTCTAACCCTCTCCAAACACTATATTAATAATAATAATAAATAATAATAATACTCAAACCTGTGATGTACTGCTTTTTTGTCAGCTATTATAGTTGAAATGCAAGCAAACAATCTACAAAAATTTGACACAATTATAAATATATATAATTTAAAAATATAATGTCCATCATACCTCAGTGTTAGTGCTCTTGCCATTGGGTCATTACTGTGTATCACTGAGTACAATCTTTTAAAGAATTCATCCTTGCTATTTATCTTGTGCAAATGCTTTTGACTAAGTTCTATCACTTTAATGATATTAAGTCGAAGCAGATTGTTTCTA
>NW_003553906.1:0-1746 GCF_000090795.2 Amphimedon queenslandica | reverse complement strand
ATTAGCCCTTCCTGCCTGCCACTCCCACTCTCACTATCGGCAGGTGTATATTCACCATGGCCTATCTGAATACTTAAATGAGTGGTACCCTTTTGAAAATAGCAACTAAATATAATTTTAAAAATTAAAATTATCATTTTTAGTACTTTTTGAAATCCTTTCTCAGAGACTGCTTTTATCAGATCTTCAAATTTTGTAGTTCCAACAACAACAAGAACAGATTTCTTAGGCATCCCTAAAAATTAAAAATTTAACCCTTTGCAATGTCACGGCGTTAAAATTTCATATAGTCTAGGCGTGGTCACAATAAAATGACATCTTTCTCGAGATGGCTTAGCTCTAGTAAACGCTTATCAAGATGGAGTGGACGGTTTAAGAGTTTGATGAGTGACTATGCTACAGTATGCAAGGATGTACTAGAATATGCAAAGAAGAAACCACTCCGTTTCACTACTATGGTAACGATTGGTTCTTTTGCTGGAGTCTCATGGAAGAAGAATCCGGACATGAACGGATTTGTAAACGAAGTACTTCAGTATTCTAATGAGATATCGTCTTGCAGTGAACTAACGAGGAATCCAACAGCTCAGAGAATTGTAGAGGGGCATTTATCAGGGATATGTAATCGATCATTGGATCACGTCAATCTTGGAGTGTGTTCTCTAATTATACGGCTTCCTAATTATAAGGATTGTAAGAATTATATGGAGACGTGTCCCCAATTAAAGCCCCACTGGTGGACGATGAGAGAGAGGATTGTAGATATTGGGTTTTGGGATAAATGGTGGGTATTGGAAAAAGACATGATAGACTATGATGTGAATCCAGAATCATTTTAATATTATTCTTTTCAAAATACTAAAAGTTACATAGTAAAAAACTAAAAATGTCAAGAATGTTATGTATGTAAAACTTCATATAAAACTGCTGAGACTAAGCATATAAGGTGTGTGCATAACGGTACAGGTAAAATCACATTTGTTCACATACATTGTCTCTTGCTAGCTGATGCATCACTTTTGCTTCCTTTTCTCTTTGACAAACTTCTCTTTATCTCATTAGCTAAAGTAGCTTCCCCCATACTTTCCAATGCTTCTACCAATTGCTTGTAAGTAGGAGGTCCCTTACCACTGGACTGCTTCAGCCAAGCAGCTAGCATTTTCATTAGGCAGCTATCTATGTCTTTGCAATCAGTTTGTATTTTGTCCAGTTCTGTGTAACGAACATCAAGTTTTAAACCTAATACATCCCATTTAGTTATTGAATTGTTCAATAATCCAAATACTTCATTGTGATCATCTAAACCTATGATTAATTAATTAATTTAAAGTAAAGGACTAAAGGCATTTTTAGCATAATTATACATATAATAGGTAGGATTAAAATCTTACTAAGTTCATTAACTGTGGCAGTGGAAGTATCAGAATCTGTTAATTGTCCGTCATTTTTTGAAACTATGCATATAAGTTTAAAAAATACAGTAACATGTTTAATGAAATTTTGTACTTACTATCAAGCCAATCTATCCATGACCTGTCATCATCAATGTGCTTTGTAGGATCTTTGGTGCATGTGAACATGCGTTCTCCAGTGATGCTTTTTGTAATTAGAAGAACGTGTTTCTGTTCATTGCCACATGGGCAGTAGAATGCTTCTTGAGGGATAGCATTCTCACCAAGGCTACGAATCATTATTGCTTCAATAATAGCTTTCTTTATGTCATCTCTAGCTAATGACATAGAAGGA
>NW_003553905.1:0-1747 GCF_000090795.2 Amphimedon queenslandica | reverse complement strand
AGTTGTTGTGGCAGTCAGCAATCCATCCTTTAGGTGATTTCCCTTGTAATTCCCCTTGAGCTTTCCCTTGTAATTCCCCTTAAGCTTTCCCTTGTAATTCCCCTTAAGCTTTCCCTTGTAATTCCCCTTGACAAGCCAACTTTATATAAATGATAAGTGTACTCTTAAGAAATAGTGTCACTGCCATTTCAATTTTATTTTTATCGATGAAATGGCAGCGCGTCGTAAGTACAGATCAAGTGATTCATTTCTGCAAAAGGAAGTCGCTCGCTTAACTGATGAAGTAGAGGAACTTCGTATTGTGACTTCATCAGCATGCTCTAAAGTACAACAGAATGAGCGTGTCGGTTCAAGAAATGAAAGTAGCATCAAACGACTAACAAGAGAATCGGAAGCTAGTCGTGCTGCTCGTGCAGAAGTTGAAAGGTTGGAAGTAGAGAAGCACAAGATTACTGCTGAAACTGAGAGGGTTAAAGCACAAAGTCGAGCTAAAGAAGAGTTTTATAAAGCAGAGCAGGCAAAGTACAAGGCTGAGGAAGCAAAACACATCACTGAGCAAGCAAAACACGTGGCTGATGCAGAAAAATATCAGTTAATGTATCGAATTGCTGAAGGAAGTATCTCAGTAGAAGCTCACCGTCTTCTTAGTTTGATTTTGTCTTCTAAAGACAGGCCTAAATTGCATGATAATCATCCCTTTGATGATGATGATACTCTTGCTTCAGAAACTATACCTGAAGGATATTAACAATTTAACATCTCAATTTTTGCTGCTTTTTTGTTTGTCTAAAATCAATTAATGTTTCTTTTATGTTGAGTCTAAAATATTTCCTTCTGTTGGACTGTTAGCTGCAATGAATATTTTTTTTATTTGTGCAATTTTGATTCAAATAAAATTTTAAAGTTTGCTTGAAAATTGCTGCTGAATTATCTTTGGGCAGGGATGGTAACAATGACAGCATCACTTGCATTTTTAAAATTTTAGTCATTTTAATTTTTTAATTCAAATATTGTAATTATTTTTTATTATTACAGGTTTGTCTTTATGATTTGAGTTATGATGCTTTGATCTACTCCCGTACTCTGGTCAAACAAGATGGACGGATCCTCTCTCTCTCCTGGCACCCCACGGCCCCACGTATT
This sequence comes from Amphimedon queenslandica, assembly GCF_000090795.2. Classification (NCBI taxonomy): domain Eukaryota; kingdom Metazoa; phylum Porifera; class Demospongiae; order Haplosclerida; family Niphatidae; genus Amphimedon; species Amphimedon queenslandica. The sequence continues at coordinate 604 of NW_003553905.1, read as the reverse complement.
GCCATGGGATGTGCTGATAGTACCTTAAGAGTCCTCGACACTGAGACCAATAGATCAATCCTCCGTATCACAATGGACAAGAACAGCAATGAGGAGAATACTCTTGTCTGGAGCGTAAAGTTTTTAAGTGATGATACGATAGTTAGTGGTTCTTCTCTGGGTAGCATCAGTTTCTGGAACAGCAAGTACGGGACTCTTAAGCAATCTTTTAGCCTCCATAATGCCGACCTGCTAACAATAGCAGTTAATAGTGAAGAGGATATACTTTTTGCTGCCGGAGTCGATCACAAGATTGTCCGACTGAAGAAAGTGGAGAAGAGAGGGAAAGGTGAGGTCGGAGGTTACTTTTGGGTGCAAGCATGTGATGTACGCCCACACACTCATGATGTTCGGTCTCTGGCTGTGTCAAGGAATGGAGTCCTTAGTTCTGGGGGTGTGGACACTGTTCTCTGCTTCAATAAAGTGGAGGAGTTTGAGAAGGAAATGAGTTTGAGGCAGTCCCCATTTGCAAGTTGGAACGAGCGATTCCAGTTAGCACCGCTAGGTAATATTCTTTTATTTTGCGACAATCGCTCGTAAAACTATGGAAGATAACGCCTCAGTC
>NW_003553904.1:0-1747 GCF_000090795.2 Amphimedon queenslandica | reverse complement strand
AGTAATCCTTTTTTATCTACATAATGCATTAAGGGTACTGCTTTACCATACTCATTCAAAACCATGTTCATTGGATCACAATGACACTCTTTAAGAAGATACTGAACTATAACGACATGATTACCCTTCACAGCTGTATAAAGACAACACTCATCATTATAGTAGTAATTAGCACGACTAAAGTGATAAATATTTACTAGGTCTCTTGTAACATCTAACCAACCATTACTCATGGAACGACTAATCACGCCAGGCTCCCACTGATAAAGTAGTCTACTAGGATCCTGTAAATGTAGAAGCCGAACAGCTTCTTCGTGATCTCTTCTTTCAAATGCAAGCTTACATTGTTTTTGAGCTAGTTCATATCCTTCCATTCGTTAAATTTATTTCTTCTCAAAGGCTCGTCAAAGATTACTCAGTAATTTCAGGCCCATCGAGTTAGACCAGACTGACGAAGGCCTGGAATGAGACCAAGGGGCGATTTCAGATCACCCCTCCATAAATTGTGATAGTCTAGATTCGTTAGATTATAGATTTATTGCAGCCAATAATGGACCTTATGCACCGAAATGATTCTAATTAACGCGCACCCAAAGTGGTGGTAAAATGGCGGATTTTTGGAGGGAAAAACAATCTTCTCTTTTATCCATCCATTCTAGCTGTGGGAGCCACTTTGAGCTGTCCTTTTGTTTCAGTATACTCTATTTATCTCTTTTGTAAGCTCTTTGGTTGCTGTTTTGGCTTTTATAGCATTTTATCATAGGAATATTCTCAACCATTGGCCTTTCCCGTTTTTCTAAATTTTGCTTTCAGGAGCCAGGGCGCTTGCCCCTCCATTGCTAGGAAGATAGAAGTGCATTCAGCTGAGTCCTATGACTAGTGTCTATCATCAGAGTTAGTCTCAGTCCATCAGAACCAGGTACGGTGGAATAACTCACTCAGTTGTTATTTTGCAGCTGGAATGTGGATGATTATGACCATCTTTTCACTTCTTAAAACTATAGGTTGGCTCTTATAGATAGTTGAGGCATGCAAGAACTCATTCTTTATCTGTACATTCACTGGTTGTACTGTATGAGCACCTCATGTCATTAAAATCTGTCAGTCGCTATTCAGTACTTGCAGAAAGGAATCATCACATTCAGGACTCGTTCATGGCTCTTCACCATTTGTATCCTCTCCCAACAGTTTTATTTATTATTTTGAATTATAAAAAACATAATGGGTGTTGTTGCTAGAACTATTATTGTTGTTATCACTAGGTCACTACATTGCATTTGTATAGACAACTATTTATGCATTTACACATACTTTATGATAAACAGTATATACACAATAATTTGAAACCATCTCGACGATAACAAAGATAATTATTGTTATTAACATCAATTTTTAACATGAATAAAAACATAAAAATCATGTAACGATGAAAGCGTTTTACTTCATACTGGACGTTACTATTAATAGCTAGTTACATGATGCTTAGCTATTCTAGCACACTTATGATCCTTGGAATGCTTCTTACATGTAAATAAAGACCAGTCCTATAGTTTTAAGAAGTGAAAAGATGGTCATAGTCATCCACACTCCAGCTGCAAAATAACAATTGAGTGAGTTATTCCACCGTACCTTGTCCTGATGGACTGAGACTAACTCTGATGATAGACACTAGTCATAGGACTCAGCTGAATGCACTTCTATCTTCCTAGCAATGGAGGGGCAAGCGCCCTGGCTCCTGAAAGCAAAA
>NW_003553903.1:0-1747 GCF_000090795.2 Amphimedon queenslandica | reverse complement strand
AATCACTCCAAATTTTTATTACATTTTCTAATAGATATTGATGTCCTTATGCTGTGTAGAAAGTTTGAGCTGATTCTGACTTGAATTTTTTGAGTTACGGCCATTTTAAGAAAATGCCAAAATTCTGAAAAATACCCAAGGCTATAGTCCATGGTTTTTTCCAAAAAATGGCTCCGAAATCACCCCAAATTTTTATTACATTTTCTGATACATATTGATGTCCTTATGCTGTGTAGCAAGTTTGAGCTAATTCCGACTTCAATTTTTCAAGTTACGACCATTTCAAAAATGTAGCAAATTTGCAGTAAGTTAATTTTTTGGTTAAAAGCTTTCACTGTTGCACGTCAATTCACCAAAATTTTACTCCACCATTTTTTCTAGCTACACTGCATAAACTCACTGCTAATGGGGACAGCTGGAGATTCAGTTTAGTCTTAAAATCCCATTCAATGTCAGCGTGTCTCTAATTAAAGAGCACCAAGCAGTAATTCATTATAATAAAGGTGGTTCATGACTCACGGATAATTTAAAAAGATAATTAATAATAATTAGCTGCTGCTCCTGAGGAACTGAACAATAGTTTAATATTTTATTAATGAGTGAGGTGTGGTTGATTCTAATATACACTTGATTAATCTGTCAATTAATAATAATAATAATAATAATAAATAAATCGATAATTAATTACTTGTAAATCTGACAGTATTTCTGTTACAATGGATATCAATTCGCATTCATAAATTAACCTGTAAATAAAGGACACACCCATTAATTAATACATGGCCACACCCACTAATTAATCAATATTCATACATACTTATTACTTCTTGCTGAGTGAGTGGGCGTAATAGTAGGTGTGGCAGTGGGTGGGGACACAATGTCAAATATAAATTGACGTCTTTCCTTTGGGTGTGTCCCTGGTAGCCGTGACAACTGATAACCTTTGAATAATTCATATCTATCAATTAATTAATTAATAATTAATAAAATACATGTACATGTATACCTCTTGAGGTAAGTGATATCGTGTTGCAAAACATAACGAGAAAATGACAACTGAAATAAATTAATAATTATTATTAATATTTATTTATTGCTGATCCTACCCAGTGATGCTGTGGTAATGTTATTATTTTTCCTGTTGATTCCAGCAGCTGGACTGTTCCCTCCAGTCCAACCAAGGACTCAGTCATTGGCTCAAGAAAAGGAACATTAACACACAAACCACCTGACAACAACAAACAAACAAACAAACAATCAATAATAACAACAACAACAACAACATGATGACTAACAGTGTTTATTGAATACTGATTCAGTCACATTCCACACAAACTGCTGTAATAGGAAATATGTAGGACTGAAGGAGGATTTATTGACCTATAGTGAGTGAATGAATCTTTATTACAGCTCTCAATATTAAGGTTCTCATGCCTCACCTTATCCAGGTCAAGGCTTGAATGCTCGGAGAAGAAAGACATTTCAAAAAGTTTTGAGTTCTCTTGAGAGAAGAGTTTCTCCATTAGCCTCTTGTACTGGGAGGAGTTGGGATTCTGTAGAGTGTGTTCAACAGCCTGAGGGAGGGAGAGAGGGAGGGAGGGAGGGGAAGGGAATACACATGTAGGTACATGTATAATTTAAATTATTGGTTACTTCTTGCAGCTGCTCCTCCTCGATCTGTCTTGGTACGTGTGAACTGTTCAATAACTGGGCACTGGTTGGTCTCTCAGCTGGACTATGGTTTAAT
>NW_003553902.1:0-1747 GCF_000090795.2 Amphimedon queenslandica | reverse complement strand
CTCCAAAGCTCCACATGTCTATCCAAGGGCCAATAAAAGTGAAATAACTTACACAATCACAAGATTCTGACCACCTCTACACAAATGATAATATTAAAATGGTAATAGTAACAAACAGAGTATATAATCTTACCTCTGGTGCAGCTCTATATTCAGGAGTACCCAGGACTTCATCATTTTGTAACAATTTATGCTTCACTGAATGTGCTGGGCATCTCTCTATAGCTGGATTGACTTTCTTGACAGAGTCAAAATCAGAGAGCTCCACAAGATATCTACCGCATATGCATGTGTATACATTCTTACATGAACACAATATTTTATTGATCAGCACATTAGAAGCTGTTAAAAGTAAATACAGGGATAAAAATCTTAATAACTAACCTTTAACATCCTGATGAACTACATTGTTTTCCTTCAGATACTGTAGTGCATCTAAAATACATCTATAGATAAAACTCAGGTTACACTTAAGGACAGACTCCTCAATTTGATTATGTTGCAAAGCTCTTAATATCCCAGTGCCTTTAAATATTTTATGATATTGAGAATCAAGTGAACCTGGATTAAAAAATAAACTATAATAATCACTTCCAATAACTCTTACATGTCATTCTCTTCATAACCTGACAACATAAACGTTCTGATTCATAATGAACAACAAAAACACCAAGCAACTGCGTAAGATGCTGATGATCAAACTGAGCCCAAATCTCAATTCTCTTTGGGTCATATTTGAACTAATTATAGTTAAATTATTATGATTTTAAAGTTAAAAATTAATACTAAACTTACATTTACATATTTCAGAGCAAAATCTTTTTTATCAATAGGAAAGGAAATAACAGTACCATTTGTACCACTACCTATCACAATTTTGTGATTTTCGTCGAAATTCTCCCGTTTAGGTAAATGGATATACTTTTTTGAAGGAATTATGCTACCAAATGATTCCTAGTATGTAAAGTATAATGTAAATATGACAATATTGGTACATTACTTTGGCATATATTAAAGCACCATGCTCCATTTCGCTGATATCTGGTGGTAGCTGTGGTCGATCTTTAATGGTAGAGAGTTTTGGTAGGGGAACAAAGGAACTTCGAATATCTTGTCTTTGAACTGGATCATTTTGTGGTTGAGCTGCTGCTATTGTTAGTCTATGGTGAGTTGATTCTTCCTCTTTTGCTAAGCATTGATAATCCAGTTCATTGCCTTCCTCTTCCCTCCTTTCTTCATTTTCCTTAATGCTCTCCCTTTCTGCTTCGTTTTGTTCAATATTCTCCAAAGGTTGACTAGTTTCAATAAAAGGAAGGAGCCCTTTTGTGTCAGAGTCTGGTGCTATAGCTATAGACTCATTTCCAACGTATAGGTATGAAGAATGCCCACGGACTTTCTCGTCAAGATTTTCAAACTTATTTGCACTAACAAGACAGAGTATTGCTCCAGCACAATATTCTATAGAATGATAACATCATTTCATCTCACTGAGTGAATATATTGCTACTTACCGTTTGGATGACTGCTATCATCGTGCCCACGACGATACGACACCAAGTCATAGTTACGCCCTTTACAACAACAATTGAAAAAAGGAGACGACTGATTTGCTGAAAAATATGACATTATGTTTTCTTTAGATGCAAAATTCTTGTCTACTTTGAGGGCATAGAGATAGACCACAAGGGTGGCATTATCTGGAAGAATGGTAGGAGGGCTCGAGATAAAGATATGGTCTTCCAAAAGT
>NW_003553901.1:0-1747 GCF_000090795.2 Amphimedon queenslandica | reverse complement strand
ATCATCAGAAGACATTAGCCTCTCAAGAACAGACCAACCTCTACTGATTAATCCAGTATGGAGGAGTATGCTTGAAAATGGACATCATCATATACACTCTACAGCATATACAATACTGAAGCTGATTTCAGTATGAATGAAGGAGCGTGCTTGATACTAAAGTTGGTTCCAGTACTATCAATGAATTAGCGTGCTTGAAAATGGATGTCAATCACATCATCATATACAATCTACGGCTTCTTCTGAGAGAAAGAGAAGTTTTTTTTTAGAGAGAAAGAGATTTGTTTTTAGAGAGAAAGAGATTCTTTTTTAGAGAGAAAGAGATTCTTTTTTAGAGAGAAAGAGATTCTTTTTTAGAGAGAAAGAGATTCTTTTTTAGAAAGAGATTCTTTTTTAGAGAGAAAGAGATTTTTTCTTAGAGTGAAAGAGAGCTCAATGAGAGAGGTATTGCCACAAACTAGAACTAAATTAAATGTAAATTATAAATTAAAGTATATAATTGCCGGGCCTATTATACATGTAACTAAAACTCAGCTTTTACGTTAATTTAAAACTAGAAGATTCTGTTCTACTTTTTTGAGAGAAAGATTTTTTAGAGAGAAAGGGAGGTATTGTAGCAATGATCAATTATAGTACAATTATAAAACTAATCCCTTTAGCAATGATAAAAATGTGCATCCCCCAATTTAATTTCAAAACAACAGCCTTTAGAATATTAGGGAGAGGACCATTCAAAATTTACATGTAAAAGATTGTTCCTGCATGTACAGAGGAGTGTGTTAAGATCATTTCATATGGAGGAGCATGCTTGATACTAAAGACTATCTCGTATGGAGGATCATGCTTGATTTCAAAGATCATTTCATGTGGAGGAGTGTGCTTGATTCTAAAGATCATTTTGTGTGGAGGATCTTGATATTAAAGACTATCTCGTATGGAAGATCGTGCTTGATTTCAAAGATCATTTCATGTGGAGGAGTGTGCTTGATTCTAAAGATCATTCTAGCTGGAGGAGCGTACTTGACAATGGACATCATCATATACAACCCGCTGCAGCTTCTTTTGAGAGCAAGAGAAGTTATTTTTTAGAGAGAAAGAGATTGCTTTTAGAGAGAAAGGGAGGGGGAACTGTAACAACTAAATGTAAAATGTATACATTATATCTTGATTAATGATTATACATGTAACTAAAACTCAGCTTTTACTTGAACTTAAAACTAGCAGTTAACAAATTTACTTGTAATGATTAAATCAATTCCTTTTGAGAGAAATAGATTATTTTTTGAGAGAAAGAGATTATTTTTTGAAAGAAAGAGATTATTTCTTGAGAGAAAGAGATAATTTTTTGAGAGAAAGAGATTATTTATTGAGAGAAAGAGATTATTCTTTGAGAGAAAGAGATGATTTTTTGAGAGAAGGAGATTATTTTTTGAGAGAAAGAGATTATTTTTTGAGAGAAAGAGATTATTTTTTGAAAGAAAGAGATTATTTCTTGAGAGAAAGAGATAATTTTTTGAGAGGAAGAGATTATTTATTGAGAGAAAGAGATTATTCTTTGAGAGAAAGAGATGATTTTTTGAGAGAAGGAGATTATTTTTTGAGAGAAAGAGATTATTTTTTGAGAGAAAGAGATTATTTTTTGAAAGAAAGAGATTACTTCTTGAGAGAAAGAGATATGTCATATAACAAGCTGTAAAAATAAAATGTAAAAGTCTAAAATAACTATTAACACTTACTGAATTTAGAA
>NW_003553900.1:0-1748 GCF_000090795.2 Amphimedon queenslandica | reverse complement strand
GCAAAAATGAGTTTGAGTGTTCTGGAGGATGTCGAGGATTATGTGGAACAGAGCCTGATGACAGGCAGTCCTCAACAAGTCCTGAGGTGTAAGAAACAGATGATGGAGCGTATGAATGAAGTTAATGGAGGGATCAATGTGGAGGAGTTACATCCAAAGGAAAAGGTTGACTTTGTATTGAGTAAAGATATCAAATCGCTACATCACATTGGAGATATTGTGACCTACTCATCTACTGCACTACAGCAGTGTAGAGTGAAGAAAGTTGGTTGCTTTGAACGTCTACCAAAAGAGAAGAAAGTTTCATTTTCACTATCAATGGAGGCACCAGATTCATCTGTTTTGTGTGTTCCTGTCTCTTCTCTGAGGTGTAGTCTAGTACCAGTTGGTAAAGGTGATGAACCCATTCACACTACAGTCACTACCACCAACACTGATCCTGGAGTGTATAGGATACAGTGTAACCCTTCAACCAGTGGTACTCGTACAGTAAAAGTACAAGTATATGATGTACACCTTGAGGATACCTCACTAGTCATCCCTATCAATCCTTACCTTGATAACATCACTCCAGTACGTACTATAACTGAGCTTAAGCTTCCCTCTGGTATTTCTGTAACTGATGATAATCATGTTATAATAACTGAGTATTATGGAAACTGTGTAACAATACTGGATAGAGAAGGAAAGAAAGTAAAATCATTAGGAGGGGAAGGAGGAAGTGGTAATGTCAAGTTTTCTCATATTCTTGGTGTAGCTATTACTCCAGACAAATTCATTCTTGTATCTGATAGTGGCAAGATCCAGAAGATAAGCATGGATGGAGACCTTATAGCATCAGTTGGTGAGAAGGGCAGTGGACCACTACAATTCAATGGTCCTGAAGGTATAGCCATTTCTCCTATAACAGGACAGGTTTATATTGCTGATAGGAATAATCATCGTATACAAGTCTTGAATCCTGATCTAACCTTCTCTCATTCATTTGGTAGTGAAGGATCAGCTAATGGACAGTTTCAGTCTCCACATGACATTGCTATTGACAGTCAAGGATTAGTGTATGTTGTTGATACTTATAATGATCGCATTCAGAAGTTCTTTCCAGATGGAAAATTAATGGTTCAGTTTGGTACTAAAGGATCTGGTCCTGGACAGTTTACTTATCCAATAGGTATAACAATAGACACTGCAGCTACTGGTCTAGTGTATGTTAGTGAACATGGTGATCATCGTATATCAGTCTTCACTAGTGATGGTGTGTTTGTTAGGAAGTTTGGAAGTAAAGGCAGTAATATTGATCAGTTTAGTACTCCTTATGGATTAGCATTAGATAAAGATGGATTATTGTATGTTTGTGATAATAATAATAGTCGTCTTGTTATTTATTAGTTATTAATTTATTGATTTAATTTGGTAACGATTTTTTGATTATTAATTATGCAAAAATACTTATAAGCCAAAGTATTATCCTTAAAGTTAAGTTTACAATAATTATGACATTGTGGGCTGTTTGCATGCATTGAAGCTGGAGTTGAACCAGCATCAAAATACATAACGTCAATTCTGGTGTTGTTTTTATTTTTCTTTATTCAAGAGAGCTGATAACCATTGTAAAATTTGCATAATTTTTTATGTACCATAAAGTCTGCAAAATTTAATTTCCTTAAAAATTTTGGATTTATTCTGTCTTTTTCCTCCTCGTAGTTATGGCCATTATTTGGAGGTCGTCTCGTCAAACCACACAAAAG
>NW_003553899.1:0-1748 GCF_000090795.2 Amphimedon queenslandica | reverse complement strand
TCTTTCTCATCATGTTTGTATTTTACAGGTATCTATCAACTGGGAGGGATAGCGTATCACTCAGCTCCTGTAGTAGGAGAATCAGTGTTCCTGTGGGGAGGGGAAAGGCCTGGCTTACCTGTTGTTCATGATTCCCCACAAAAGAGAAAATTGTTGTCCACCATTGACAGACTGGAATTTAAGACTGGTCATTGGTCCTCTCACGTGACCAGAGGAACTTCACCTCCTCTAGGAGCTATAGGATACTCCTGTACTACCAGAAACAATGACATCTTCTTTTTTGGTGGCTACTGTGGACATGACGACTGCTATCATAATGATGTCAACTCATTTAACAGTCTAACATATGAATGGAGTAATATAATACCAACCAGTGATGCTGTAATGAAGAGAGGGTCTGGTGGTATGGTGTGTATGGAGTCTATGGGTACAGAATACCTATTTATGATAGGAGGGACTGGTTCTACACCCACTACATACCAATCACAGTATCAGTATATTCAGATAGTTACTGGTCGTATTTGTACTAATGAACAGAATTTATTAAATTTATCAACAAGTAAGCATTTATTAATTAATACATATATTAACAATCTATACTCTGCTTGTGATGACATATTTTTCAATCATTATTTTTGTTACCATTTGCATATTAAGTAGGTGCATGTAAACATTGAAGGAGTAAGCATGAGCCATCATTGTATGAAGAGACAGTTGATTTGACTAACTAATTTGAGTTACATCAGCTACATAAAAGTAAAATGCAAAATTGAAAATGAAGCCTTCAAGCATGGATGCATCCTACTCCACCTATTAATAATTTGTTCACATGGTCTAATTACATTTATTGATCAACAGGGGCGGCGTATCTAGAAATTAGAAAAGAGGGGTGCTGAGGGCGCGTGAAGCGCGCCGCAATTTTGGCCACACCCACTTTTACGGCGGTAAAACGGCCTTTTCCTGCATTTTCGTCAATTACGGGTGGGGCCAAGATCATTTCAAGCATACTGCTATGTTACTGGTACTTCTGATTGCTCCTTAAAGCACTGGAAACTGCTGAAACCATGATAAGGGGGCTAGATAACTTTGTTAAGAGGCTTGGTAGTGATGCAAGAGTCCAGGACTTCAGTAATTTTTTCTGAGCCCAGCCCTGAGGGGGGTGCTCAAGCCCCCTCAGCCCCCCCCTAAATACGCCTCTGATCAACGTCCCTTACCAATGCTTTGTGTGGGTGAGGGACTAGGTAGTCTGGTTGTCTGTCATTCATTCATTGATTTAATTTACTGAACTCTAATAATCATTTTACTCCATTTATGAATGATATTGTCAAATGTTGTCATATTGAGCCACAACTGACATGTATCTGTGCAAAGTGGAACAAAACAACAAATTTAAATAGGTCGTTTTTCCAAAACTGCCAATCATCAAATTTATCTCAGTTGCAGCCATTATTTTTTTCTATACATGTACATGTACATGTATGTACATGATATTTGCAGTGTCACACTTAATAATTCTAATTATACTATCTATTTCTATTTAGGACAATGGATTATTCCAACTATTATTGGTCAGTGTTGTCCTCCTATTGCTGCCTTTGCTATTCAAAAGATTACTAATAATAAAGCTGTCATATTTGGTGGAGTAGTGCCTAGTGATGATGGCTATGATAGAGCTGTTAATACAGTCTATACATGTCAACTGGAGTCTGATACTACAATAGTAAGTTATCTTATTACTGTATGGGATG
>NW_003553898.1:0-1748 GCF_000090795.2 Amphimedon queenslandica | reverse complement strand
CTCTCTCTCTCTCTCTCTCTCTCTCTCCCTCCCTCTCTCTCTCTCTCTAGGGTGCTAATGTACAAAATTCCATTAGATATTTATTCCAAAATACTTTTCAAAAACAATTACGAGACACTCTGGTAATTAATTATACATTTTCCGTAACTTTAATAATGTTTTGTAGGCGGAGCTAATGACTGAGAACGGCTGGTTAACTTCCATAGAACAAGATGCTCTTGAGTTTTTAAAAATGTTAGAGACGTACTATCCTACCTACGTCTATGAGACTGCAAAGATGATCTATAACAGCTCCAGTGACCACTCGTACCAGCCACCAGTGTCCACTCTATCACCAGTGAACAACACTGGGAATGTACTGAACATGTACCCGGAGACATTTGGAGGAGTAAGGGAGAGGGAGAGAGGGAATTTATTACATATTCTGATGCATATACATGTTATGTTGCGTAGAAAGTTTGAGCTAATTCCGATTAAAATTGAATTTTCTACAAATTTCTGAAGTTACTCCAAAATCGAACAAAAGTCTGCTAAAAAACGCTAAAAATGCTAAAAGTAGACTACATTTACTGATGTGTACATATACCCATAATGTATTCTTGCTAATCTCATTCTCATAATTTGGTTCCAGGATCACCCACTAGTATGGGAACCAGTCTCCAATCCTCTATCTCCAGCCAGTGAGTCACAGAGGGGACTGTATCTTGAGACTCCACTGGTATCAGTTCTGAGGTGGAACAATGAAACGAGACAGAGGATACTGTTTGATGCTGTCGTCATATCAGGAACAAACAAAGGTAGAACTACATTAATATATTATAGTGTTTTAATTTGGTGGAGCTTTATTTTAAAATGTAGTGATTTTTGATATCAAAATCTCCTATCAATATTAAACCCACCAATCATTAATGTACATGTACATACTAATACACTTGTGTACACAATATTAACAGATTAGATACTTGCAGAATAATTGTATTTTATAGCAATGTTGTTAAAATAAGTTGCAATGAGATTAAGACTTAATTCTTTTCTCTCTCTCTCTTAGATTCAGTTCAGAGTCATAGGCTAGTATCCCCAGAGGATCAGTTCAGTTATTATTTATTACATCATGACTTGGACACTGCTCAGTCTCTCCTACCCTCTCTCTCTCACCAAACCTCTCACTCTCTCATCTCAGCCTCTTCATGTAACGTATGAAATCATCTTATTTAATTCCTATTTTGACATTGGGCATTTTGTAATTTTGTGTTAGTAATGTTTGTTACTATTAATAGATGATAGTTATGGAAGTGACAAGAGGAAGAGCAGCAGTGAGTCCTTACCTTCTCCTCCTCCCATTCCTCCTGATCAACTGGATGCAGCTGTTAACCTTCTCTCATCAATAATAAAGTAAATTATGATAATAATATGTACTTTTACATCTGTACATGTACATGTACATCAACTGTGTTCTGTGTTTAGTTAATTTTATTAATGGTCATAGTTAACTAAAATTGAAGGAAAAAACTGTACAATTGCTATAGCCAAACTTCCAATACATCAATACTAATTTGATTGTTTATTTACCTTAAGGTTACTTTTAAATGCGGGTACTATTAATTGCGAATTTTGCGTTTGGGTTAAAAATCGCAATTATTAATACGCGCAATTATTAATAATGACATCATGATGCCATATAACTATTAGTAATAATTACTTAATCGCAATTTTTAATACCAGCAAAATCTACCTTGTGCTAAAATCGC
>NW_003553897.1:0-1748 GCF_000090795.2 Amphimedon queenslandica | reverse complement strand
AGAGCATCATATGCCAAAAGAGTATCAGTGTATGTGTACTATTAATAATAAAAAGGACACAGTGACCATAATTATGTTCCTTTGGTTTCATTATAGACTCATTAATGTATCTACATGTACATGTACTTATGGTTTGCACATTTTAAACACAAAAGACTCATTGCATTAATCATAACAAAACAAACTGTACATGTTTATATGCAAGCGTTAGACATTGTGTAAAAACTTCCCTGATTCCTCCATTATCATTCCTATAGCAACAAACAGTACAGCCAAGACAAAACAACAAACAAGATTAGAAATGAGTAAACAACTCTAACGAGCTGGACAGGAAGAAGCTAAACTAATCACTAGCCGCCAGTAAAGCCTGCCTCTGACATTAAATGAAAAACAACTTCAGAAGCTAGTGGTTTGACCTTCTAAAGAAATAATACCCCATTACTCACAGAGTTATCATAAGAAACCACTTAGTAAAGATGAAATGAACATATGAATGGTGTACATGTATTGCTATACTAGTGACATACTTGTTGAGTTTGTTCAGCTCCTCCAGTTGCTCCTATTCCTCTTACAGATGATAAACTACTCTCCCTACACAATATTAACATTAGTATTATAAATTCAAAAAGCTCTGAAATCCCTCCAAAATGAAGTGGATACTTGCACCCAACGGTGTGTGTATGCACCTGCTATGTCTTGAGTCTTGCCTGATAGGAGTTGATACTTCAATATGAGGTGATGATGATGATAATGAGTCTTGGAGTCTCTCCTCTCTCTTCTGTGCTGCCTGAAGCTGACGCTTTAGATCTTTAATCTACATGTACAGTACATATACTGCATGAATTTATTTATCTGTCAGATCTCTCTCTCTCTCTCTCTCCCTTTCTCTTTCTGCTCTTACAAGATTAGATGATTTCTTTCCAGTTATGTTAATTTCCTGTGTCTTCTCATCTAGTTCTAACTCCAGTTCAGTTATCTTTTCCTTCAGTTCAGTTGCTTTCTTTCTCTCTTCCTCTGCCTCAGTCTCCAGTCCAGTCAATCTTTCTTTATACTCTCCATCTAACTCACTCAGTTTAAGTTCTAGTTCACCTTTCTCTTTACTGAAGGACTCCTAACACATGAACATTATGTACATTATATTGCAGAATTTAATAATCATATTGTATTGAACTATGCATCATTTTGCAGGCTATAGTTTAGGTACTCAATATTTCTGCTGAATTCCAATTTTGAATGAAATAATTGATGCATACAGTCTAGATGGATTACTTGTGCTTCCTTCAGTTGTTGTTCATAAGTTTCTTTCATGTTCTCCATTGACTTTATTCTTCTCTTAAGATCAGCTAATTCATCAACTGATGAATTCAAATGTTTAACTTTATCTCTTTCTTCATCCAATTGTGACTGGAGAGACTCAATCTCACCCTGTAATAATAAATAAAGTACAAGTACATATATATATGGATATATATATTAATGACATTAAAGTGTAAAATTGATTTTGTAAAGCTTCAACAAAAGACCCTGTATTTTTGTACATGGTCTTTGGCTGGTTATTTTATAAATAAATGAATATGATATACCTTATATTTGTCTATTAGATCATTTTCTTTCTTTTTATTTTCAGTAGCAGTTTCATGTTCTTTGATGGCCATCTCATCCAGTAGGCTCTTCCGTTTGTCAGCCAACTACCAAAATAATAATCAACTTAGTTCTCCCTCCCTCCCTCCCTCCCACCTTTTCAATGG
>NW_003553896.1:0-1748 GCF_000090795.2 Amphimedon queenslandica | reverse complement strand
ATTATTTCACTAGGTAAGTCTTCACCAGTAGCTACTAGTCTAATATTATATTCATCATCAGGACTTAATGAGAGAGAGAGCTCAGTATTTGTAGTGTTGTTATTCATAATAATACCGTTACTGTTATTAACAAAGACATGATACTGAGGAGTAGCACTAATCACTGCTGAGGGAGACCAGCCTAGTGTAACTGAGAGAAGACTATCTCTACTGTAGACCAAGTTTGATGGAGATCCAGTTACTAAAAAATAATGGATAGAACAATCTGATATGTATTACCTACCAGTAATATCTCTCGCTGCCATATTAGTAGATACTAAAGGTGTAGTTGTAATTCTGTCAGTAGTAACAAAGCATTTATACAGACCAGACACTCTCATTCTAAATATTACTGATACTTGTACTTGTACATCATTATTAACTGGTGTTACAGTACGTATCAGATCATTATCAGATACATTAAACTGGTTTCCATTATCAACAGAGCAAGTGACTATTGTTGGTGATCTATTAGTGACATTAAATGATAAACTAAACACTGGAGGATCAGCATCAACTGATGAGAGGAGCTGGAAGGAGGAGCCATTACCATCAATCATTGGAAGTTCTGTATAATGAATTGAATAAAATTAATTTAATATTTTAAGCTTACCAGCATTTTTAAGGAAATCTCCATTACCATAAGTAGCAACATACAGTGTCTGATCAATTCCTTCTTCATTTGGTATAACACAACTGTACAGTCCTTGAACATTTGCTATTCCTCCATTTCTTAACAAACCAATTTGACCAGTAGCAGTGTTGTTAGCAAACAGAGGACTACCAGAACCCAATGGTACAGTTGTTCCATCAGGATAATACCATATTCCTATCATATTCTGATTAAGAGAACTCTGACACCACAAACCATCATTCTGACCATCAGGACCAATTTGATTATTAGTAGCAATACCATCAGGTCTATCTATATCTACTTCATGAAACAGACCAGCAGCTATCATTGAAAAATTAGCAATAGCAATATCCTCCTCACCAAGAAACAATCTTATACCTATTGATACAATAGATAGGTCTATTACAAAAAACTACATAAATCTAAACTGACCAGTAGTTGGACGAGGAGGTAGTGAACCAAACTGTTGACATGATACATGAAGTACCAATGATAAGAGAAATAACCAGGACATTGTACAATGTAACTTGATCTAAACTGCCCACTAAGCAAAATATTAGCCTGTGTGGGGGATATTGCTATTATAACAGATGAGCTGTCTCAATAGAAAAGCAAATATTTCAAAACAATTGACCCAAAAAAATTATACTAAGACCATAACATACCGATATACAGTTAACTCAGTTAGTAGATAAGAAGTTCAAATATAAAAGGTACTTATGAGACAGTAAATTACAATAATTATAATAGTCACCATTAAGTAATGTAAAGAAAAACATTTTGACTGTTGCTACTAGAATGATGCAAAAATATCAAAGGACACTAATGAGTCTCATGATACTATACTAGCCAACTAATGAAGTGTGTGTGTGTGTGTGTTAGTGCTGGTGTGTACATGTACATGTGTGCCTGTGCTGAGCTAGCTTGCTTTATTAAAATGATAAAAGGTCAACTGTTCTTTTTGTGGTATTGTAATAATCGTTTTTCTAATAAGGTGTTGCATAGTATAGTCACCAAATTTGGTGTCTATTCCTCTAGTAATATGTTGCATAATATAGTCACCAAATTTGGTGTC
>NW_003553895.1:0-1748 GCF_000090795.2 Amphimedon queenslandica | reverse complement strand
GTCAAAAATTGGCCATTTAAAAAAATGTCCATAACTGAAAAAATATTTTCAAAAACAGCTCAAACTTTCTACATAGCATAAAATTGTCAATATGCATCAGAAAGTCTAATAAAAATNTGAGGTAAATTTAGAGCCATTTTTTCAAAAAAACCATGGACTATAATAGCCTTGGGTATTTGTCAAAAATTGGCCATTTAAAAAATGTCCATAACTTTAAAAATATTTTTCAAAAACAGCTCAAACTTTCTACATAGCATAAGGACGTCAATATGTATCAGAAAGTGTAATAAAAATTTGGGATAATTTCGGAGCCATTTTTTCGAAAAAACCATGGGCTATAGCCTTGGGTATTTGTCAAAAATTGGCCAATTCAAAAAATGCCCATAACTCAAAAAATATTTGTCAGAAAAAGTTCAAACTTTCTACATAGCATAAGGACGTCAATATGTATCAGAAAGTGTAATAAAAATTTGGGGTAATTTCAGAGCTATTTTTTCGAAAAAACCATGGGCTATAGCTTTGGGTATTTGTCAAAAAATTGGCCATTAAAAAAAATGTCCATAACTCGAAAAACATTTTTCAAAAACAGCTCAAACTTTCTACATAGCATAAAATTGTCAATATGCATCAGAAAGTCTAATAAAAATTTGAGGTAAATTTAGAGCCATTTTTTCAAAAAACCATGGACTATAGCCTTGAGTATTTGTCAAAAATTGGCCATTTTAAAAAATGTCCATAACTTTAAAAATGTTTTTCAAAAACAGCTCAAACTTTTTACATAGCATAAGAATGTCAATATGCATCAAAAAGTGTAATAAAAATTTGGAGTAATTTCGGAGCCAATTTTTTCAAAAAACCATGGGCTATATAGCCTTGGGTATTTGTCAAAAATTGGCCAATTAAAAAAATGCCCATAACTCAAAAAATATTTGTCAGAAAAAGTTTAAACTTTCTACATAGCATAAGGACATCAATACGTATCAGAAAGTGTAATAAAAATTTGGGGTAATTTTGGAGCCATTTTTTCAAAAAAACCATGGGCTATAGCCTTGGATATTTTTCAAAAATTGGCCACTTTAAAAAACTGCCCATAACTATTAAATATTCATCAGAAACAGTTTGAACTTTCTACATAGGATAAGGACATCAATGCCTAAAACAACAAAAATTTGTCAATTATTACACAGCACTAAGTATGTTAAAAACAGGAGAGAGCAAAAGTTTCATTTACTTGAGGTAAATTGTTGTCATCAACTGGTTACCAGATGCCGTTGAGGGCAAGTGCTGCTCAATAAGCTCATGGCACTCATCTGGTTTTACTTCACCAATAATTCTATCAATCTTAATTATTTTGTTATCACCTAAAATAAAAAAGAGAAGGAAGTTTCGCATTGCATAAAATACTGGACATACGTTTCATAAGATGATCCAAGTTCTTGTCGTGATATCCCTTGAGATACTTACAGACTAACTGGACTCCACTGCTACTAACATCATAAAGTGATGGAGGTTGTGTTTTCTTGCCAAGGAGAGCAAAAACAGGAAAAATCTCATCAAATTTTTTTAACGATCTTTTGAGTGATTCCTCATCCACTGAAGTCACAGAATCATCACGAGAATAGGTGCTTAATGATTTATTAGAAAAATCATTAGAAGCTTCAATGGATACTCTGCGATCAATAACTTCTTGTATAAGAGGAATATCCCAGAATGGTGCCTATTATACATAGTGTGTGCCAAAGGAATGA
>NW_003553894.1:0-1748 GCF_000090795.2 Amphimedon queenslandica | reverse complement strand
GTTGGGGGGTGTGAGGGGTGTGTTAATGGTGTGGCCACTTAACTGCAAATAGCTAATAACATAATACTATACTAACAGACTTACTTTTTTTAAAAGTTAAAAACTTAAAATTACCGTTGCTATGCGCCTTTTTTTTTTAAAGGGCGAAAATATTTTTACAGATCCCGCGATTAAAAAAATTAAAAATACTTCCGCGAAAATCAAATTAATACGGTAAAAGATGGCAGACTGCATAAATACGCAAGATAAAAATCCATTAGATCAATATAATTTATAGCTATGCTATAGCCCTAGAAAAAGGCGCCCCAAGGTAACACAATTGTCTTCTCTTGTAACATTATTTTTAAACAATAATTCAAAGGTCTACTATTGATATGCACATAAATACTAAAACTGTTCCTTAATCCTTTTCAAACTAAGCAGCTGTGAGCTTCTTTAAAGAGCCGATACACTGAGCAATATTATCATCCTATCATAAAAACAACTAAAATAATTACTGATCTCCTCTCTTCCTCACTTGTTTGCTAGTAAGAGACTTATATACATTCTCCTGTAGCCATGATACAAGGTGCTTCTTCTCGTATTCTTTCTCAAGGTTTTCAAGTTGGAGCTGATACTCCAGACGCCTCATGACTTCCTTCCTAATGTCTGACAGCTGGACCCTGTATATCTCCTCTCTCTTCATCAGTGCCTCTTCCTAAACAAATAATAATAAAAAATAAATAATAATAATAATAGTAATGTTAATAACAATAATAAAACTAATTAATAATATATTGTACATGAACGTTGCTTGCTAAAATTGCACTCAAACTAAATATTAATAGTTATTAATATTATATTCTCCTTACTCTTAATATCTCATAGAGGTCATCACGAATAGACAGTTCCTTCTCAAGATTATTAGCAGCTGCTATCTCATCAGTCAACTGAGTGATGGTAGCATTCTTAGCCGCATTCATCTCATCCAGAATACCCTAAACAACAACAACAACAACAACAACAATACAACAAAAAACTTGTTTATCATTACCTGTGCTCTGTTGTCAAAGAACTCCCTCAGTTGTCCACCAACTCTTCTCATTAAAAGAAAAATGACACCAAAAACACTGATTCCTACTAGCGTCTAGAAATAAAGGTGGGTGTGGTCTCGGTTAATTAATCATTAATAATACCTCAGCATGAAATACTAATATTTCTTTAGAATACAAAGTAGCTACTAAACCAATGCCGACTATGTGCTTTCCAGTTTCTCCTGTCTTCTCCTTCAATAGGCTCGTGATACCTTTTATAATAATAATAATAACACAAGTCTTCCTTGCTACACTGACCAGGGAATGAAGAAGGTTGAGGTTGTAGCTCGTTTTTCACTTGGCTCGTAGTATTAACTGGTCGTAGAGCACAGACAGAGCCATCTAAAAGTATAAGAGAGGCTTTAAGTACATTATGAACATTTAGTCTTACACCAGGGCCTCATATAGCGACTGGAGGAGAGGAGTCCTCTGACCGCCATTTTGTTTTGCAAATGATCACGTGACAAACAAATCAAACCACGCCTACCCAATGAATAATTAATTAGATCACTAAATTAATTAGACTAATTATGATAATTTCTGCATAAAATCATAGTAAATGAAAAAATCAAAATAATTATTATTAATAATATCCAGTCTTAAGGATCTTATTTATACCACGGTGGGTGAAAGTGAGGTGGTGAGCGAAAACCACCTCTGTGATCACTAAAGTCC
>NW_003553893.1:0-1749 GCF_000090795.2 Amphimedon queenslandica | reverse complement strand
TGTTTTCATACCGTGCGTTTCAATCTCTAATTGTTCCTGTAGCATCCAAATACAATGTTTGCTTATTGCGATGTAGTGGAAAATCCTAATGCAGCAAACGATTGAAACGAATCCAGTTATAGCCTGGTGCAACCAATTCAGTTTGTCAGTTTTATAACTTTTAAATTATTTTTAAAAAATATTGTTCAGTAGCTTCATAAATCATGCAACGACATGAATAAGTAACTAATACAATATCCTCAGACAGGACAAGATCTGCAGTACCAGTACTTCGACTTTGGAGATTGAGACAAACATATACACTTCAAATGGTGCCAGTCCAGGCAACTGTCACAATAAATGCTTTCATAAGAATGAAGATCAGATCAACAAGTAGAACATACCCATGTACCTTTAGTCTGTAGAGTACCAATAACGTCTTTCACCAAGCTCCAGGCATCATAAAGTAAAAAACTTAGGAATATGGATGTAGACATTCTCATCTAAGCATTTTATTGGTACTTTGGGCGCACTTCAACCTCTGACTCTTCAATCAAACTATCAGTTGTCATAGCACAAGTAACAACATGCAATTCCACAAACAATCTAAGCATAACTACTGGAATTAAAAGTACATATAATACAAATGTTTTAATATTATATAGACCTTTAGCTTTCTCTGTCTCTGATTTCTTTAACAGTGACACAGGCTTACTCCCAGCACACACTTTTCTTTTTGGCAAACCAACTTCATTTAACTGTGCACCTTTAGGACGTCCCCTTTTATTCATTTTCTTTGCTAATTTAAGTAACTGCGGACTATTTTCCTGTGCTACCTCATTTTGTGGTGTTAGTATCTCACTTAAGACAAGAATATTTTAAAAGCATGGAAACAACATTGTACCTTGATTGTTACCGTTGTTGGTGTTGACAGTACATGCAATACTCAATACTTCTATATAAAAATTAAATGTATATTACAACAACTATATCTACTTTTACCACTTTGTTTAACAATTCCACTCTCTGCAGTTGCACAGTCATCTGAAACAACATCAGTCACAGTAATTGTTTCAGCATGCATACTTATATTGCTAGTGCTGGTAACTTCCTGATTTTACATAATATTTCCAATATAAGATGTAGTTCATTATGGAAAACATACAATATTTACCTCTTTCTTCATCCATCTCTATTGCTGAATCTTCATCAATTTCATTATAGCCTGCATGACACTTAAAATGACATAACTACTGTAAAATTTCATAATTACCATCACATCTCTCTGCTACCAGACTCTCTTTCCATCACTGATTAATTTTGAAAGTGTGTCTAGTGCCATTATTTCTTCCTCAAACTCACGCATTCCTAATGATGAAATCTGTTGAGCCAGTGACTGTGTAATTTTAAAAGCTTTCCAATACTTTGCTCAGTCAAATTTTGTTGCGAGTTGTTTTTAAAACTTGCTGGAACAGCAATGACTTCCACAACAGGCAACTCTGGCTCATTGTGAGGGCCTTTGCACACTCGATGATTGTCCAAGTAGAGCAATTTCCATCGATCTTCTCACAAAGACTACTCATATTCTGGTGTATTCTTATATCTTCTCACATAAAAGATGGATCGACAAGGAAGTCTCATAGCTCAAACAAAACCAAAGGTCTAATCATCAATTTTAGCTGCAACTTCTCTCTTCTTAGACAAAAACTGACACAATTCGTTGTCGCTATCTAGAACAAATGTCACTTTTTGTGAGTAGCTAAATTGAGA